>NW_026869143.1:0-79002 GCF_020745735.1 Hemiscyllium ocellatum | reverse complement strand
CCCCTCCCCACTCTCTCTCGCCCCCTCCCTCTCTCTCTCACCCCCTCCCCATCTCTCTCGCCTCTCCCTCGCTCTCACCACCCTATCTCTCATGCCCCCTTCCTGTCGCGCTCTCTCGCACCCTCCCTATCTCTCCTGCCCCCTCACTCTCTCTCACCACCTCCCTCTCTCTCACCCCTCCCTCTCTCTCTCGCACCCTTCCTCTCACTCTCACCCACTCCCTCTCTCTCTCACCACCTCCCTCTCTCTCACCCCTCCCTCTCTCTCTCGCACCCTTCCTCTCACTCTCACCACCTCCCTCTCTCTCACCCCCTCCCTCTCTCTCTCTCGCACCCTTCCTCTCACTCTCACCCACTCCCTCTCTCTCTCGCCCCCTCCCTCTCTCTCTCACCCCTTCCTTCTCTCCGTCTCGTACATCCTCTCTCTCTCTCTCGCCCCCTCCCTGTCTCTTGCCCCTCCCTCTCTCTCGCTCTTGACCCCCCACTCTCTCTCTCTCGTTCCTCCCTCTCTCTCTCTCGTCTCCTCCCTCTCTCTCTCTCGCCCGCTCCCTCTCTCTCTCTCGTCCGCTCCCTCTCTCTCTCGACCCTCCCTCTCCCTCTCGCTCCTCCCTTTCTCTCACCCCTTCCCCTCTCTATCTCTTGCCCCCTCCATCTCTCTCTCCTCTCTCTCTCGCTCCCTCTGTCTCTCTCTCCTGCCCCCGCCCACTCTCTCTCACCCCTCCCTCTCTCTCTCGACACCCTTCCTCTCCTTCTCGCTCCCCACCTCTCTCTCTCTCTCTCTCTCGCCCCCTCTCTCTCAGACTCTCTTGCCCACTCCCTCTCTCTCTCGCCCCCTCCATCTCAGACTCGCCCCCTCACTCTCTCTCTCTCGCCCGCACCCTCTGTCTATTGCCCCCTCCCTCTCTCTCACCCCTTCACTCTCTCTCGCAACCCCTTTCTCTCTCTCTCGCCACCTCCCCCTCTCTCTTTTTCTACCTCTTTCTCTCTCTCTCTCCCCCTGTCTCTCTCTCTCTCTCCCTCCCTCCCTCCCTCTCGACCCCTCCCTCTCTCTCTCATCCCCACCCTCTCTCTCACCTGCCCCCTCCCTCTCTCTCTTGCCCCCTCCCTCTAACGACCCCTCCCTCTCTCTCGTGCCCTCCCTCTCTCTCTCGTCCCCTCCCTCTCTCTCTCGCCCCCTTTCCTCTCCCACTCAACCCCTCCGTCTCTCTCTATCGCCCCCTCCCCCTCCCCTCTCTCTCTTGCCCCCTCCCTCTCTCTCACGTCGTCCCTCACTTTCTTGTCGCCTCCCTCTCTCTCACAGCCCCATCTTTCCAACCCCCTCCATCTCTGTCTCACCCCCTCCCTCTCTCTCTCTCTCGCCACCTCCCTCTTTCTCTCGCCCATACCCTCCCTCACTCTCTCGCCCCCTCCTTCTCTCTCTCTCTCGCGCATTCCCTCCCTCTCTCTCGCCCCCTCCCTCTCTCTCGCCCCCTCCTTCTCTCTCTCGCCTGCCCCTCACTCTCTCTCTTGCTCCCCTCCCTCTCTCCCTCGCCCCTGTCTTCTCTCTCTCACCCATTGCCTCTCTCTCTCGCCCCATTCCTCTCCCTCTCGCTCGTTCCCTCTCTCTCACCCCCTCCCTCTCTTACTCTCGCCCCATTTCTCTCTCGCCCACTCCCTCTCTCTCCCGCCCCCTCTATCTCGCTCCCTCCCTCTCTCGTTCACCTCCCTCTCTCTCTCGCCCCCTCCCTCTCTCTCGCCCACTCTCTCTCTCGCCCCCTCCCTCTCTCTCGCCCCTAGCCGTCTCTTCCGCCCCCTCCGTCTCTCTCTCACTCTCATCCCTTCTCTCTCTCTCTCGCCTCCTCCCTCTCTCTCTCGCCCCCCTCATCCCCCCATCTCTCGCCCCCCCTCTCTCTCGCACCCCCCTCTCGTCCCCCCCCCTCTCTCGCCCCTCTCTCTCTCACAACCCCACTCTTTCTCTCGCCGCCCCCTCCATCTCTCTCGGCCCCCTCCCTCGCTCTCTCATCCTCCTCCCTCGATCTCTCTCGCCCCATCTCTCACACTCTTGCCCCCTCCCTCTCTCTCGCCCCCTCCGTCTCTCTCTCTCTCTCTCGCCCGCCCCTCGCTCTCTCTCTCTTGCTCCCCTCCCTCCCTCTCTCGCCCCTCTCTCTCTCTCGCCCCTGTCCTCTCTCTCTCACCCCTTCCCCCTCTCTCGCCCCATTCCTCTCCCTCTCGCCCGCTCCCTCCCTCTCTCGCCCCCTCCCTCTCTCTCTCTTGCACCTTCACTCTCTTTCTTCCACTCCCTCCCTTACTCTCGGCTGCCCTCTCTCTCTCGCTCTCACCCCCTCCCTCTCTCTCTCTCTTGCCTCCCTCTCTCTCCCTCTCTCACCCCTCCTCTCTCTCGCTCACTATCTCTCTCTCTCTCGCCCCTCATCCTTCTCACTCTCTCTTAGCTCCCTCCCTCTCTCTCTCATCCCCTCACTCGCGCTTTCGTCCCCTTCCCTCTCTCTCACGCCCTCTCTCTCTCGCCTCCCCTCTTTCTCTTGCCCCCTTCACTCTCTCTCTCGCCATCCTCTCGCTCTCTCCCCCTCCCACTCTCTCTCGTCTCCCCCTCTCTCTCTCGCTCGTTCCCCCTCCCTCTCTCTCTCGCTCCCCCTCCCTCTCTCTCTCGCTCCCCCTCCCTCTCTCTCTCGCCCCCTCCCGCTCTATCGGTCCCCTCCCTCTCCCACTCTCACCCCCTCCCATTCTCTCACCCCCTCCCTCTCTCTCTCATCCACCTACTCTCTCTCTCGCCCCCTCCATCTCTCTCTCAGGCCCCTCTATCTCTCGCCTCCTCTCTCTCTCTCTCTTCTCCCTCCATCTCTCTCTCTCTCTTACACCTTCCCCCTCTCTCTCGCCCGCCCCTCTCCCTCACTCTCACCACCCTATCTCGCATGCCCCCTTCCTCTCGCTCTCTCTCGTACCCTCCCTATCTCTCTTGGCCCCTCCCTCTCTCTCTCTCTCGTCCCCTCCCTCTCTCTCTCGTCCTCTCCCTCTCTCTCTCGCCCCCTCCCTCTCTCTCTCGCCCCCTCCCACTCTCTCTCGCCCCCTCCCTCTCTCTCTCACCCCCTCCCCATCTCTCTCGCCTCTCCCTCGCTCTCACCACCCTATCTCTCATGCCCCCTTCCTGTCGCGCTCTCTCGCACCCTCCCTATCTCTCCTGCCCCCTCACTCTCTCTCACCACCTCCCTCTCTCTCACCCCTCCCTCTCTCTCTCGCACCCTTCCTCTCACTCTCACCCACTCCCTCTCTCTCTCACCACCTCCCTCTCTCTCACCCCTCCCTCTCTCTCTCGCACCCTTCCTCTCACTCTCACCACCTCCCTCTCTCTCACCCCTCCCTCTCTCTCTCTCGCACCCTTCCTCTCACTCTCACCCACTCCCTCTCTCTCTCGCCCCCTCCCTCTCTCTCTCACCCCTTCCTTCTCTCCGTCTCGTACATCCTCTCTCTCTCTCTCGCCCCCTCCCTGTCTCTTGCCCCTCCCTCTCTCTCGCTCTTGACCCCCCACTCTCTCTCTCTCGTCTCCTCCCTCTCTCTCTCTCGTCTCCTCCCTCTCTCTCTCTCGCCCGCTCCCTCTCTCTCTCTCGTCCGCTCCCTCTCTCTCTCGACCCTCCCTCTCCCTCTCGCTCCTCCCTTTCTCTCACCCCTTCCCCTCTCTATCTCTTGCCCCCTCCATCTCTCTCTCCTCTCTCTCTCGCTCCCTCTGTCTCTCTCTCCTGCCCCCGCCCACTCTCTCTCACCCCTCCCTCTCTCTCTCGACACCCTTCCTCTCCTTCTCGCTCCCCACCTCTCTCTCTCTCTCTCTCTCTCGCCCCCTCTCTCTCAGACTCTCTTGCCCACTCCCTCTCTCTCTCGCCCCCTCCATCTCAGACTCGCCCCCTCACTCTCTCTCTCTCGCCCGCACCCTCTGTCTATTGCCCCCTCCCTCTCTCTCACCCCTTCACTCTCTCTCGCAACCCCTTTCTCTCTCTCTCGCCACCTCCCCCTCTCTCTTTTTCTACCTCTTTCTCTCTCTCTCTCCCCCTGTCTCTCTCTCTCTCTCCCTCCCTCCCTCCCTCTCGACCCCTCCCTCTCTCTCTCATCCCCACCCTCTCTCTCACCTGCCCCCTCCCTCTCTCTCTTGCCCCCTCCCTCTAACGACCCCTCCCTCTCTCTCGTGCCCTCCCTCTCTCTCTCGTCCCCTCCCTCTCTCTCTCGCCCCCTTTCCTCTCCCACTCAACCCCTCCGTCTCTCTCTATCGCCCCCTCCCCTCCCCTCTCTCTCTTGCCCCCTCCCTCTCTCTCACCTCGTCCCTCACTTTCTTTTCGCCTCCCTCTCTCTCACAGCCCCATCTTTCCAACCCCCTCCATCTCTGTCTCACCCCCTCCCTCTCTCTCTCTCTCGCCACCTCCCTCTTTCTCTCGCCCATACCCTCCCTCACTCTCTCGCCCCCTCCTTCTCTCTCTCTCTCGCGCATTCCCTCCCTCTCTCTCGCCCCCTCCCTCTCTCTCGCCCCCTCCTTCTCTCTCTCGCCTGCCCCTCACTCTCTCTCTTGCTCCCCTCCCTCTCTCCCTCGCCCCTGTCTTCTCTCTCTCACCCATTGCCTCTCTCTCTCGCCCCATTCCTCTCCCTCTCGCTCGCTCCCTCTCTCTCACCCCCTCCCTCTCTTACTCTCGCCCCATTTCTCTCTCGCCCACTCCCTCTCTCTCCCGCCCCCTCTATCTCGCTCCCTCCCTCTCTCGTTCACCTCCCTCTCTCTCTCGCCCCCTCCCTCTCTCTCGCCCACTCTCTCTCTCGCCCCCTCCCTCTCTCTCGCCCCTAGCCGTCTCTTCCGCCCCCTCCGTCTCTCTCTCACTCTCATCCCTTCTCTCTCTCTCTCGCCTCCTCCCTCTCTCTCTCGCCCCCCTCATCCCCCCATCTCTCGCCCCCCTCTCTCTCGCACCCCCCTCTCGTCCCCCCCCTCTCTCGCCCCTCTCTCTCTCACAACCCCACTCTTTCTCTCGCCGCCCCCTCCATCTCTCTCGGCCCCCTCCCTCGCTCTCTCATCCTCCTCCCTCGATCTCTCTCGCCCCATCTCTCACACTCTTGCCCCCTCCCTCTCTCTCGCCCCCTCCGTCTCTCTCTCTCTCTCTCGCCCGCCCCTCGCTCTCTCTCTCTTGCTCCCCTCCCTCCCTCTCTCGCCCCTCTCTCTCTCTCGCCCCTGTCCTCTCTCTCTCACCCCTTCCCCCTCTCTCGCCCCATTCCTCTCCCTCTCGCCCGCTCCCTCCCTCTCTCGCCCCCTCCCTCTCTCTCTCTTGCACCTTCACTCTCTTTCTTCCACTCCCTCCCTTACTCTCGGCTGCCCTCTCTCTCTCGCTCTCACCCCCTCCCTCTCTCTCTCTCTTGCCTCCCTCTCTCTCCCTCTCTCACCCCTCCTCTCTCTCGCTCACTACCTCTCTCTCTCTCGCCCCTCATCCTTCTCACTCTCTCTTAGCTCCCTCCCTCTCTCTCTCATCCCCTCACTCGCGCTTTCGTCCCCTTCCCTCTCTCTCACGCCCTCTCTCTCTCGCCTCCCCTCTTTCTCTTGCCCCCTTCACTCTCTCTCTCGCCATCCTCTCGCTCTCACCCCCTCCCACTCTCTCTCGTCTCCCCCTCTCTCTCTCTCTCGTTCCCCCTCCCTCTCTCTCTCGCTCCCCCTCCCTCTCTCTCTCGCTCCCCCTCCCTCTCTCTCTCGCCCCCTCCCGCTCTATCGGTCCCCTCCCTCTCCCACTCTCACCCCCTCCCATTCTCTCACCCCCTCCCTCTCTCTCTCACCCCTTCCCTCACTCTCTCTCTCAACCCGAGCCCTCTCACCCCCCTCCCATCTCTCTCTCACCCCCCTCACTCTCACACACCCCTCCCTCTCTATCTCAAACCCCTCCCCTCTCTCTCTCACCGGCCTCCCTCTCTCTGTCGCACCCTCCCTCTCTCTCTCTCGCCCCCTCCCACTCTCTCTCTGACCCCCTCCCTCTCGCTCTGTCGCCACCTCCATATCTCTCTCGTCCCTCTCTCTCTCTTGCCCCCCTCTCTCCCTCTCTCACCCTACCTCTCTCTCTCGCCCCACTCCTTCTCTGTCTCTCTCGAAATCCTCCCTTTCTTTCACTCACCCGCCTCCCTCCCTCTCGTTCCCCTCCCTCGCTTTCTCGTCCCCCTCCCTCTCTCTCTCCCCCATCTCTCTCGCCTCCTCTCTTTCTCTTGCCCCCCTCCTCCCCTCTCTCTCTCTCGCCACCTCCCACTCTATCTCTCCTCCTCCCTCTCTCATTCCCCTCCCTTTTTCTCTCGCTCCCCTCTCTCTCTCGCCCCCTCTCTCTCTCGCCCCCTCCCTCTCTCTCGCTCTCTCTCACACCCCCCACTCGTCCCCCCTCTCTCATGCCCCTCTCTCGCACCCCCCACTCTTTCTCTCGCCCCCCCTCCATCGCTCTCGGCCCCCTCCCTCGCTCTCTCATTCTCCTCCCTCCCTCTCTCTCGTCCCCCTGCCTCTCAATCTCTCGTCCCCCTCCCTCTCTGACTCGCCACTCTCTCTCTCTCGCCCCTCTCACTCTTACTCTCACTCCCTTCTCTCTCTCTCTCTCTCGCCCCCTCCCTCTCTCGTCTTTCCCTTTCTCTCGACCCCCCTCTCTCTCAATCTCAACCCCGTCACTCTCTCTCTCTCGCCCTCTCCCTCTCGTCCTCTCACTCTTCTCTTGAACCCTCCCTCCCTCTCTCTCTTGCCCCCTCCCTCCCTCTCTCACACCCCTTGTCTCTCTCTTCCTCCCTCTCTCTCGCCCCCAGCCCTCTCACTCACCGCCTCCCTCTCTCTCTCGCCCCCTCCCTCTCTCTCTCGCCCCCTCCCTCTCTTTCTCGCCCCCTCCCTCTCTTTCTCGCCCCCTCCCTCTCTCTCTCTCTCTTTCGCCCCTCACTCCCTCTCACACCCCCTCTCTCTCTTGCCCACTACCTCTCTCTCTCTCGCCCCCCCCACCCTCTCTCTCGAAACCCCCTCCCTCTCTTTGTCACTCCTCCCTCTCTCTCGTCCCCCTCCCACGAGCTCTCATTCCCCTCCCTCTCTCTGTCGCCCCCTCCCTCTCTCTCTCGCCCTTCCCTCTCTCTCTCGCCCCCTCCCTCTCTGTCTGTTTCCCACGTACATCTTACTCTCTCGCCCCCCTCCCTCTCTCTCCCTCTTGCCCCCTCCCTCTCTTTCTCGCCCCCTCCCTCTCTGTATCTTCCCCCTACATCTTACTCTCTCACCCCCCTCCCTCTCTCTCTCGCCCCCCTCCCTCTCTCTCTC
The DNA here is from genome assembly GCF_020745735.1 of Hemiscyllium ocellatum. Lineage (NCBI taxonomy): Eukaryota > Metazoa > Chordata > Chondrichthyes > Orectolobiformes > Hemiscylliidae > Hemiscyllium > Hemiscyllium ocellatum. The sequence continues at coordinate 71,727 of NW_026869143.1, read as the reverse complement.
GCCCCCTCCATCTCTCTCTCTCTTGCCCTCCTTCGTACCCCCCTCTCACTCGCCCCCTCCCTATCTCTCTTGCCCCCTCCCTCTTCACTTGAACCCTCCCTCTCTCCCTCACCCCCTCCCTCTCTCTCTCACCCTCTCCCTCTCTTTCTCTTCCCCCCTCTCTCCCTCTCGCACCCCCTCTCTCTTGCCCACTACATCTATCTCTCTCTCCCCCATCTCTCGACCGCCCTCGCGCTCTCTCTCTCTCTCACTCCTTCCCCTCTCTCGTCCCCCTCCCATGAGCTCTCATCCCCCTCCCTCTCTCTCTCGCCCCCCTCCCTCTCTCTCTCGCTCCCTCCCTCTCTCGCCCCCTCCCTCTCTCTCTCTCGTCCCCTCCTTCTCTCTCTTCGCCCCTCTCTCTCTCTCTGGCCCCCTCCCTCTCTCTCTCGCCCTGCCTTCCTCTCATTCTTACCCCCTTCTCTCTCTCTCTCTCTCTCTCTCGCCACCTCCCTGTCTCTCTTCGCCCCTCCCTCTCTCGTCCCACCCTCTCTCTCGCCCTCAGCCCCTCCCCTCTGTCTCTCTCTATTGACCCCTCCCTCCCTCTCTCGCACCCCCTCTCTCTCGACCGCTACCCCTCTCTCTCACGCCACCTGCCTCTCTCTCTCGCCGCACCTCTCTCTCGTTCCCCCCCTCTCACTTGCCCCCTCCCTCTCTTTCTCGCCCCCTCCCTCTCTCTCTCACCCCCTCCCTCTCTCGGTCTTGCCCCCGTCGCCCTCTCTCTCTCGCCCCTTCCCTCTTCTCTCTTTCCCCCCTCCCTCTCTCTCTCGCCCCCCCCACCCTCTCTCTCTCTCCTCCCTCTCACTCGTCCCCCTCTCTTGTGCTCTCATTCCCCTCCCTCTCTCTGTCGCCCCCTCTCTCTCTCGTCCCCCTTCTCTCTCTCGCCCCACTCCCTCTTTCTCTCGCTCCCGCCCTCTCCCTCCTGCACCCTCCCTCTCTCTCTCATCTTTCTCACACACCTCCCTTTCTCTCTCTCTCTCGCCCCCTCCCTCTTTTCCTCTCTCGTCCCCCTCCCTCTCTCTCTCGCCCCCTCTCTCTCTCTCTCTCTCTCGCCCCCTCCCCCTCTCTCCCTCTTGCCCCCTCCCTCTCTTTCTCGCCCCCTCCCTCTCTGTATCTTCCCCCTACATCTTACTCTCTCGCCCCCCTCCCTCTCTCTCTCGCCCCCCTCCCTCTCTCTCTCGCCCCCTCCATCTCTCTCTCTCATGCCCCCTCCATCTCTCTCTCTTGCCCTCCTTCGTACCCCCCTCTCACTCGCCCCCTCCCTATCTCTCTTGCCCCCTCCCTCTTCTCTTGAACCCTCCCTCTCTCCCTCACCCCCTCCCTCTCTCTCTCACCCTCTCCCTCTCTTTCTCTTCCCCCCTCCCTCCCTCTCGCACCCCCTCTCTCTTGCCCACTACATCTATCTCTCTCTCCCCCATCTCTCGACCGCTCTCGCGCTCTCTCTCTCTCTCTCTCTCATCTCTCTCACACACCTCCCTTTCTCTCTCTCTCTCGCCCCCTCCCTCTTTTCCTCTCTCGTCCCCCTCCCTCTCTCTCTCGCCCCCCCTCTCTCTCTCTCTCTTGCCCCCTCCCTATCTCTCTCGCCCCCTCTCCTTTCCTCACCCCCTCTCTCGTCCACCTCCCTTTCTCTATCTCGCCTGCCCTCCCATTCTGTCTCTCGTCCTCCTCCCTCTCTCGCTCTCATCCCCCTCCCTCTCTCTCTCATCCCACTCCCTCTCTCTCTCTCTTGCCCCCTGACTCTCACTATCTCACCCCCCATCTCTCTCGTCCCCTCCATCTCTCTCGCTCCCCTCTCTCTCTCGTCCCCTTCTTTCTCTCTCTTGAGACCCTCCCTGTGTCTCTCTCGCCCCCTCTCTCTCTCGTCCCCCTCCATCTCTCTCTCGCCCCCTCTCTTTCTCTCGCCCCCTCCGTCTCTCCCTCGCCCCCTTTCTCTCTCGTCCGTCCCTCTATCTCTCACCCCATCCCTCTCTCTCTCACACACCCCTCCCTCTCTCGTCCCCCTCCCTCCCTCTCTAGCCCCCTCCCTCTCTCTTGCCCCCACCCTCTCTGGTTCTACCCCCTACCTCTCACTGTCTTGCCCCCTCTCTATTTCTATCGACACTCCTCCCTCTCTCCTTTCCTCGCCCCCTCCCTCTCCCGTCCACCTCTCTCTCACCCCCTCCCTCTCTCTCCCCCTCTCTCTTTCTCCTCCTCACTCTCTCTCTCACCCCCTTCCTCCCTCTCTCTCGTCACCCACCTCTCTCTCATCCCCACCCCTCTCTCTCGCCCCCCTCCATCTCTGTCACCCCCTCCCTTTCTCTCTTGTCCCCCTCCCTCTGTCTCTCGATACCTCCCTGTCTCATCCCCCTCCCTCTCACTCTCTCTCACTCCCACACTCTTTTGCTCATCTCTGTCTCTTTCTCTCGCCTCCCTCTCCTTTTCTCACCCTCTCTCTCTCTCGTCCACCTCCCTTTCTCGATCTCGCCTGCCCTCCCATTCTGTCTCTCGTCCCCCTCCCTCTCTCTCTTTCTCGTCCCCCTCCGTCTCTCTCTCTCTCCCCCGCTCTCTCTCTCTCTCTCACCTCTCTCTGTCTGTCGCCCTTCTCGCTCTCCACCTCCCTCAGTGTCTCTCTCTTCCCACCTCCATCTCTTTCCCTCTGAATCTGTCTCCCTCCTGTCCCTCCCTCCCTGTCTCTCTGACATACTCAGTCTCCCTGGTCCTTCCATTGGTACAAATGGAATCCCCACGGTCTCGGGGGGCAGGAGGGTGGGCTCACAGCACATCGTCACCACTACCTCCCAGGAAGGGAGCACGGAGACTCCCTCCTACACCTCCCCCTGTAAACAGCTCAGATACTGACACTAATCTGTGATAGTTACTGCTCTCCCCACTTGTCCTGACATCTTCAACAATCTGTGCTCATAACGCAGCGCTCTCTGTTCCTGCAGCCCCTTTATAACGGCACAGCCTGTTTTAAACTGTCTTTCTTTATCTTTCATACCAAAATGCATCACCTCACACTGCTTTGCATTGATCCCCGTCTACCAGCGTGTCACTGTCCTGTTAGAGTTCCACACTGTCCTCCATAGACTTTACAATTCTTGCAGGTTTGGTACCATTTACAAACATTGAGATTGTCATAGTGTCACAGTCCCCATGAAACAACTGAAATCCTGCCCCACACACAGGAGTGTGAGCAAGTGAAATACTGATATATTCCCAAGGACAGAATCGAATAATGACATACTGTCAATGGAATAACAAAAGTCCTAACACATACGAGACAGAGCAGATGAAATATTGACAAACCACAGAGCAAGAGAAATCCGGATAGGTTCCACTTATCTATATTCATCAGGGTATAATGGGATGAAGGTGAAAGTGTGTACTGTACCTTTAAGCGAGGGTGAATGCTGCTCTGAACTGAGAGCTTACAAGTCCCTGTGATAAGAGAGGATGGCAGACCCAGAAACAGTATATTGCTGTAGAGCTGGAGTCGGGTTATAAGCAGTTAAGAGATAGAGGGTCTCTTTCAGTTCACTTTCAGTGTTAAAAACTACATTGTTGTTTGTATTTAAACAGTGGAATTTGGGAGTTCTCTGTCACTCATATTTCAACAGTTTATGAGGCGAATTGAGCATTTATTTATGTTTAGTTTAAATTACCAGAAGAGCTTAATGTTGTGTCCTAACAATTGCTGTGTGTGTATCTGTGTGTCTCTGTGTGGGGCAGGTCTGGCAGTCTCTGTGGTGCTGAAAGTGATGCAATGCCTCCCTCTGCTGGCCTCCACACGCCACTGCACCGGCATTGGTAGAGGGAGAAAACCAACAGGGATTCATTCAGAGAGAGGGAGGGAGAGGGCAGCTGCTCACAGCACCATCCAAACTGATGTCTTATCCATGTACTGATCTAAATGTCCTATAAACGTTGTAACTGTACCTGTTTTCACGACATGCTCTGCAAGTTCATTCCACACACAAGCCAGCTTCTGTCTAAAATAATTACCTTTCCTGACTTTTGTAAATCTTTTTTCCTCGCACGTTAAAATATCCCTCCGTTTTGAATCCCTAACTCTAGGGAAAAGACATCAGCCCTTCAGCTTATCTGTACCCCTCATCACTTTATAAACCTCTGCAAACTTACCCCTCCATCTCACACTCTCCAGTGAAAAATGTCCCAGCCTATTCAGCCTCTCCTTATAGCTCAATCCCTCCATTTCCAGCAACATCCAGGTTAAACTCTTCTGAACCCTCTCCAGCTTAATAACATCAAGGTCAATGATATCAAAGTGAATAGTCAATGTATTTTATAAGGGTAGTGGAGACCAAAACTAGAGGACATAGTTGTAAGGTAAGAGGGGAAACATTTAAAAGTGACCTAAGGGCAGCTGTTTCACCCAGAGGGTGGTGTGACTATGGAATGAGTGGGCAGGATGCCCAGACTGGACACAGTATTCCGGGAGAGGTCTAACCAATGTCCTGTACAACCTCAACATGACGTCCCAATTCCGATACTCAAAGGTCTGACCAATTAGGAAAGTGTGTTAAACACCTTCTTAACCACATTATCTATATGAGATGCAACTTTTAAAGAATTATACCTGATGGCTGCGGTCTCGGTTCTACAACACTGCCAAAGGCCCTACGTTTAATTGTATACGTCCGACTCTTGTTTGATTTACCAAATCCAATATCTTACATTAATCCAAACTAAACTCCATCTGCCACCCCTCGGCCAGTGAGTGATATTACCACCTCCTCCCCCTCCCCCGTTTAATTTTAAAATGCCCAGCCCTCTCCAGGAGGCCTGCACACTCTGGCCTTGATTTTCACAAAGACCCTGAGCTTGGTTTGCCTTGTGTGGTTAGAGGGAGGAGGGACGGATTGCAGACACAGTCAGTGGGGAGGAGAGGCTGGACAGTAATCAGCGGCCTGGTATCATTTCATGGTTTTAGGCCGAGAGCAGACACACGTGAGAGTTGGGTTATACTGATCGGTGTTTTGGGACCAGAAATTAGGGTCTTTCTCCGTGTCTGGTGTTCAGCAATAAATATCTATGTGAGAGCCTTCATTGGGCAGAGTATGTCTGCAGGATTCCTTTCCCTCATATTACAGACTACAGATAATAGCGATTCAAGATGTTCAGAGATAATTTCGATCTTGCACTTGTTGAACAAAACAAAATGTTTTGTGTAGTTCAGTAATGGTAACCTGATTATAATAAATCCACACCAACCTGAACGTTGCCCCTTAAAATGTGACCCAAAATCTGGGTATAGTAGTGTAGTGGGTAGTGTCCCTGTCTCTGAGTCATGGCTCTGGGTTTGATTCGAATTCGTGAAATTGTTTGGTAGTGTTCCTAGCTCTGGACCAGAAGGTGTGGATTCATGTCCTGCCTGTTGCAGAGGTATGTCACAGCATGTCATAACAGGCTGATGAACAAACACACAGGAGAATAATGTTACAGCTTTATGGGTATTGCCAAGTGGTGCTCGTGTCCCTACCTCCGGGCACAAAGGTCTAGGTGTAAATCCCACAGAAGTGTCTCCTAATATATCTGAACAAACTGATTAGAATTGTGACTTGATGGAGAAAGAACAGGTGTCGGTGTTGAATTTCAGCATTTATCCCGGGATTATAGAAAGTACAGCCATTTGGGTTGATTGAAGTCACATCTCGCAACAGTAAAGGTTTATAAAATCAGAACGGTCATGGATAGGGTTTGTAGTCAAGGTTTTTCCCCAGGCTGGGGGCGTTCAAAACTAGAGGACATTGGTGGAAAGTGAGAGGGGAAAGGTTTTGAAGAGGCCTAAGGGACGCCTTTTCACACAGAGGCTGGTGTGTGTATGGGCTGAGCTGCCAGAGGAAGTGGTGGAGTCTGGTACAACTCCATCATGTAAAAGGCATCTGGATGCTGACAGACCTCCACAGCATTTCCAGCAATTTCTGTATTTGTTAAAACAAAACATTCATTTCAACACAGGTATCTGTATGAGCTGTCTGGATACAGAATTGGCTGGCCAGCAGAAGACAGCGAGTGGTAGTGGAAGGAAAATATTCTGCCTGGAAGTCTGTTGTGAGTGGTGTTCCACAGGGCTCTGTCCTTGGGCCTCTACTGGTTGTAATTTTTATTAATGACTTGGATGAGGGCATTGACGTATGGGTCAGCAAGTGTGCAGATGACACAAACTTTGGAAGTGTCGTTGACAGTATAGAGGGGTGTTGTAGGCAGCAGCGGGACATTGACAGGACGCAGAGATGGGCTGAGAGGTTGCAGATGGAGTTCAACCTGGATAAATGCGAGGTGATGCATTTTGGAAGGTCAAACTTGAAAGCTGAGTACAGGATTAAGGATAGGATTCTTGGCAGTGTGAAGGAACAGAGAGATCTTGGTGTGCAGGTACATAGATCCCTTAAAATGGCCACCCAAGTGGACAGGGTTGTTAAGAAAGCATATGATGTTTTGGTTTCATTAACGGGGGAATTGAGTTTAAGAGTCGTGAGATCTTGTTGCAGCTCTATAAAACTTTGGTTCAAATGCACTTGGAATACTGCATCCCGTTCTGGTCACCCTATTATAGGAAAGATGTGGATGCTTTGGAGAGGGTTCAGTGGAGGTTTACCAGGATGCTGCATGGACTGGAGGGCTTATCTTATGATGAGAGGTTGACTGAGCTCGGACTTTTTTCATTGGAGAAAAGGAGGAGGAGAGGGGACCTAATTGAGGTATTCAAGATTATGAGAGGCATAGATAGTGTTGATAGCCAGAGACTATTTCCCAGGGCAGAAATGGCTAACACGAGGGGTCATAGTTTTAAGCTGGTTGGAGGAAAGTATAGAGGGGATGTCAGAGGCGGGTTCTTTATACAGAGAGTTGTGAGATCATGGAATGCGTTGCCAGCAGCAGTTATGGAAGCAAGGTCATTGGGGACATTTCAGAGACTACTGGACATGCATATGGGCACAGACATTTGAGGGTGCATACATGAGGATTATTGGTCGGCACAACATGGTGGGCTGAATGGCCTGTTCTGTGCTGGACTGTTCTATGTTCTATGTATTCTGAATACATTAAACATTTTATTTTTAATGACGCAGGGCCATATAACCGTATCTTCAAATCGACCGAGACCGTTTTCTGTTCAGGTTATGGCTCCGTGTATGACAGCAGCAATGATGCACCGACATGGAACAGGGAATGTGATGGAGACATAGTTTGGACAATATACAAGGAGACCTCACATGGTCCAGTTTGGGAGAGAATGACATTATTGTGTGATTTAACTCAAAGAGGGAGAAAGTGTCATCTGTCTGAGAAGATTCGGCCCATTGCACTCTCTCTCCTTCATTATTCCTCATCACAGTAACGTGTACGAGCTAAAACAAAACTCTACTATTATTGTTACCATTCTTATTTTTATAGAATCCCTGCAGTGTGGAAACAAGCCCTTCAGCCCAACAAGTCCATACTAACCCTCCAAAGAGTAACCTTCTCATGCCCTTACATTTACAACTGACTAGTTACCTAAAGTAGAAATCGCTGAACACTATGGACTATTTGACCAATACACTTTAATTATACAGCTTTGGGAGGAAACGGGAGAATCCATCAGAAACTCACGCAGACAAGGGGAGAAGATGCAAACTCATGCAGATAGTCGCCCGAGGCTGGAATTGAACTCATGTCCCTGATGCTGTGATGGAACAGTGCGAACTACTGAGCCACTGTGCTAACCTGGAACCTCCTGCCAGCCTAATGCAAAGGGAATTCAGCCAAATCTAACTCTCCCAGGAGTAGAATACCTTCAGAAGCAGAATAACATTTTGGACAATCTCTCAATTTTTCCTTTTTGTCATTAGTTACATTAATATTTGGACAAGGTTCTTTCAATGTGAAATTTCAGAGATTTTGTTTGTGTGTGTGTGTGTGTGTGTGTGTGTCAGTGTTTTCAGAATGGGAAATATCGATTCTTTATTTGCAAACAGTTTGCCATTCAGCATTCCATCATAGTTGGAGTAATGTTGCTCTGGATCATAAACGTGCTATTTGAACAGATTAAAGAAACTAGCCTGACTTGGTCCTAAAACTGACCCTGACCCAGTCTGAGACTGATATCATCGGCTATATCACCGACCTGGTTACATTTAACATTTGTTGTGAGCAGTGGAGGAGTGGGACGAGAAATGGGATTGGTGAGCCTGATGTCGGTGGTGGGTGAGCTGTTGGAGGTGATTCTGAGGGATAGCATTTACATACATTTGGGAAGGTAAGGGCTGATCGGGGTAGACAACATGGCTTTCTGCATGGGAAATCATGTCTCATTAATTTGATTGAATTTTATGAAGAGGTAACAAAGAAGATTGATGAGGGCAGTTTGGTAGACATTGTCTATATGGACCTCAGCAAGGTGTTCATGACATTCCGATTGGTAGGCAGATTAGTAAGGTTCGGTCACATGGGATACAGAAGAAGCGAGTCACAGTTGGCTTGATGGGAGAGGGGTATTTTTCAGACTGGAAGCTTGTGAGCAGACATTATACACTTAATGGTAAGGGCCTGGTGAGTGTTGTGAAACAAATGGACTTAGGGCTGCAGGTGCATTGTTCCTTGAAAGTGGAGTCAAATGCAGACAGTGCGGTACAGAACACATTTTACAAATTTGCCTTAATCAGTCAGAGCATTGAGTATAGGGGTCGTGGTGGCATGTTGTATCTGTACAGGATGTTGGTGAGGCCACTTTAAGAATACTGCGTACAACTTGGTTGTCAGCTGAAAAGATTTACACGGATGTCCCAGGACTGGAGGTTTGAACTTTAGGGAGAGGTTGATTAGTTTGAGGTGTTTCCCCCTGGAGTGTCAGAGGCTGAAGGGTGACATTATAGAGGTTTATAAAATCATCAGGGGCATAGATATTCTGAACAGCCATGTTCCGCTCCCCAGGTAGGGGAGTCCAGAACAGGAGAGCACATGTTGAAGGGGAGAGGGCAAATAATTTAGAAGGGACCTGAAGATAAATGTTTCACACACAGAGTGGTGGGTGTACAGAAAGTGCTGTCAGAGGAAGTGGTGAAGGCGGTTACAATTGCACATTTAAAAGTATCTGAAAGAGGAGGGATATTGGCCAAATGCTGGCAAATGGGACTGGATCAGGCTTGATATCTGATCGGAGTGAACAGATTGGACTAACGGGTCTATTTCTATTCTGCATGACTCTCTGATTCTATAAGAGGGATGACAAAAAATTCTGAAAGTACCTTTCAAATCCGAATCCTCTTCACTGGAAGTTTCTCGTGCCTCTCTGTTCACATTGATTGACAGTTGGGTTACTGAAATATTTGACAGAAAACTGAGTCATGGATAATGGGACACAGACAGGAAAGTGGGGCTGAGACCACAACCTGATCAGCCATAATCTTAGTGCCTGGTGGAGAAGGTTCAAAATGTTTAATGACTCACTCCTGTCCCTCAATCCCATGTTCCTGTGTTCCATTCAGCCCATTAAACCTGTTAGGCAGGATCATTTAGAGGCTACTTACTTCTATAACCTGGTGCACAGAAACAGAGGAGATCATTCGGCCCTTCAAGACTGTCCCACATACTTTGAGGTGATTTGAGAAATGTAATTGTAAAACCCAGGCTGGGTATGAAAGAGGCCCCTCATCTCTCTTTACAGAGCTTCCCCTCTCTGAAACTTGTGCTCCATTTGTTGGTCATGTTGTAGACTCTAATTCACTGTGAATACAGACCCATACCTCACCCAGAGATGGCTCACAAAATCCTCTGGTCTCCCTGACGGCAACATTCAATACCAGAACATTCATGAAAACTACACCCACTAACTTTCCAATAACACAATGCGAGGACATCAGACAATGTTCAGAATAATTTGACGCCCCCATCAGCTTCTGAACTGGACTGTGTCCATGTGCAGCAAAACATGGACTCCATTGAGGCTTGTGCTTTTAAAGAGTCCGTAACATTCATATAGAGGACTGTCTGACACTGCACATTGCCGCAGTAAAATAAGAGTTCATTCCGCACCTCACACTGGTTTCACAGGAATATGAGGAAGTCGGTCAGCCCATTGACACTATTAGAGAAGAACAGGGACAGCCCATTCAGTGCCTCCAACATATTACTCAGGAAGAGAAGGATTCTAGTGGGATGGGCCACACCAAAGCCCCTCGATAATATTTGAAGGTGGTAGCCTAGACTCTACGATTTTCTTATTTCAAAGAAAATATAAAGTGTCTGTTCCAGATGCAATGTGACTGGTCAAGCAACACGGTGTGAAGCAAAACACCATTTACTTAAACACGATAAATAAAATAAAACCAAAGGAAGAGCAATCTAGAATAATGTAATTATATTGGACAAGTTAACAGAATAAGAGATCTAGGAACTATCACTAATGAACTGTTCCAATACTGGAAAATCACATGGACACAGCCCTTGGCAAAAAAGGAATATTCAGACACTGAATGACACAAATATTTCTCCAATTCAGGATTTAAAAACAGCACCAAGAGAAAATTCATACAGAGTAGCTGCCAGGAGACATTCACTAAAGTTTTCAACTCGGTGGAGACCCCAATAATTTCTGATGTTACTGAGAAACCAAAACCCAGAAATCCTAATCGGTGAGAGCTGACCACACCCATTCCATCTGCATTAAAATAAACCCAAGGCTTCGCTAACTGTTACTCAAGTGGTCCTAACTAGCCAGCTTGGTAACGGTCATTCAATCTCTCTCGTAAAAGAAACGAGAACAAAATAACCTCTAAAAGCTACAGCATCATCACACTAGTCAGCACATCGAGCTGTCATACAGGAACCAGGGGTAACCCAATCAGGCCCTTGGCCCTGTCCAATCGGACGAGGAAGAAGCCAGTCAGTCCCTTGAGTCACTTACACAGGAACAGTAGGAGGCCATTCCCACCTCAATGCACTTACACAGGGGCAGAATGAGGTGATTGATGCTGATTCCTGATGAATGGCTTATGCTCGAAACGTCGATTCTCCTGCTGTGCTTTTCCACCAAACTACGGTCTACTCTGATCTTCAGCATCAACAAGCCTCGCTGTCTCCTAACTGATGCTCTAACATGATGAACAAGTGGAGCAGAGGCTGCACAGACAGACTGCTCCACGTTGTTCCTCTTAGCTCCGTCTGTCATGATACACACGTGGGACTTTAACGGCGTTTGCTAGTGGTGAGGAGGAAAACCATATGTCTTGTGTGAAGTCACAAGAAGGCACCTTCCATCTCCGAGAAGCCAGCCTGGTGTTCTCTGTGTAGGGTGGACGTGGATGGGAATGGCTACCTGTTTCAGATGGCAAGTATTGTGGCTGCTGTTGGGGATTGTGAACATCCTGACGTTCAGTACAGGTTTACACGCCGACTGCACAATAACATGGGGAGAGTTAATTTAGGCATATAAACTATTAGGAAAGTCACGTTAGACTGATGGATGGACTCTCTAAGTTCAAATAATGCTGATCGTGTTCATGTTGATCTTGTCTAGTGCACGTGCTGTTCAGTGTAACCTGTGTGCCTTACTCTGTACAAGCATAATTCCACCCTATGATCTGTCTGGCCATGTTTACTATGATCTTCCTCCACTGCTCATAACTAAAGCATTTTCCTGTACTGAGGTGCACATGACAATAAATCAAACCAATCAATCCTGGGTAAAGTATGGAATTTCTCTCCCTGTCAATATCTCTTTTGGAAATAAGTGATCACTGCTACTCCTCGTGTTTAACGTCACCATTTCTTCTTCTCTCACAGCTCTACTGATTAAACACTCAGCTTCTTCACTCTATCCTCGTGATACCATCACCCGTGTCTGTGGTAAGGAGATCATTCCTTACAAAGGAGATCAAATCCGTAGGGAGTGTCCCAACCACAGTCTCAGCAAGGCCCTACAACAGCAGGAAGATGGCATTACTTATGTACTTGAATCATCTTACAATGAAGGACAGTATACCATTGACTGCACCCATTACTTACACAGGGTTTGATTCGGAGCAGTCAGCATAGACTTGTGAGTGGGAGATCATGCTTCCCAAATTTGTTAGAGTTCGCTGATGAAGTGACCAAGAAGGTTGATGAGGGCCGAGCGGTTACCATAGTCTCTATGGATATCAGTAAGGCCTTTGATAAGGTTCCACATGGCAGCCTGCTCTGGAGAGTTACATCTCGTGGAATGTTGTGGAACTGTCCAATTGGATACACAGTTGGCTTGATGGTAGGAAGCAGCGGGTTTAGTGGAAGGATGCTTGTCAGACTGGAGGCTGGGTCCATTGCTGTTTGTTATCTATGATTTGGTTGAGAATATACAAGGTATGATTTGTAAGTTTACAGATGACACTAAAATAAGTGGGAGCATGATCAGTGAGGAAGTTTATCAGAAATTGCAGCAGGACCTTAATCAGGTGGGGAAGTGGGCCGAGAAATGGCAAATGAAATTTAATATAGATGCGTGATGTTTTAGAATCTCAACTCAAGGGAGGAGTTGCACGGCGAATGGGAGGGCCTTAAGGGGTGTAGTGGGCAGAGAGACCTTGGTATGCAGGTGCACGGTTCTCTGAGAGTGGAGTCACATGTAGACAGGGCAGTGAAGAAGGCATCTGACACACTGACATTCATCAGGCCGGACATTGAGTATGGAAGTTGGGAATTTATGTTGCAGTTATACAGGACTTTGGTAAGGCCGCACTTGGAGTATTGTGTTCAGTTTTTGTCACTTTGTTATAGGGATCACGTGTCTATCTCCTAAGGAAGTTATTACGGGACCTTGCTGGGACAGCTTCGCTGTTCAGTACTTCCCAGGAGCTGAAAAATTATGCCATGTTCTTCGTGACCTGCAACACATTATCAACGGGGATGAGCACCTCGCCAAGACCTTCCCCACACCTCCACTGCTTGCCTTTAAACAACCACCAAACCTCAAACAGATTATATGTTTATAGCAAGCTGCCCAGCTTTCAGGACAGCTCCATACAACCCTGTCACGATAGGCGCTGCAAGACGTGTCACAAAGTGGACTTGGGTATTCCCATTACATGTGAGGACACCTCCCAGCATGTACGTGGCAGGTACTCATGTGACTCAGCCAACATTGTCTATCTTATACGTTGCAGGCAAGGGCGCCCGGAGGCATGGTACACTGGGGAAACCGAGCAAAGGCTATGGCAACAGATGAATGGGCACCACACAACAATCAACAGACAGAAGTGTTGCCTCCCAGTTGGGGACACTTCTGCGGTACAGGACATTCGACCTCGGACCTTCGGGTGATCATCTTCCAAGGCAGACTTCAGGACAGGCAACAGCGAAAAGTGGCCAAGCAGGGGCTGTTAGCTAAGTTCGGTACCCATAGGGAGGGCCTCAACCGGGCCCTTGTGTTCATGTCATACTACAGGTGACCACCAATGCACTATATACACACACAGACACACTTACACACACACACATACACACACACACACACACACACAGTCACTCCTATATACACACATACACACGGACACACATATACACAGACATGCACACAGACACTCGCGCACACCCTTACAGACACACACACTCCCATACTCACACATGCATCCTCTCAGAGACTTAGACCACTCTACACTCATGCAGGCACATATACCCTCTCTCTCACAGACACTCGCAAACCCCCAACCCAGACACATACACACTACCACACTCACACATGAACCCTTCACAGAATTAAGACACTCTGCAATCACTACACACACGTACACTCTCTCTCACACTTACAACCCCCAAAGCAGACAGACATACACACAGACAGACACAAAGACCCACATGCGCACATACATTTTGTGGGGTGAATTTGTACTTGCAGAGTTACATTGTACTTTGCTCAAAAACAGTAAAACTCTGTTATCTGACATTTTTTTTAGAATCGATCTAAAATCATGGCAAACACAGAGCGCTAACACCTTCGACATATTGTGTAACTAACCCAATTGTTACAGTTAACCTGAGAATGCAACTGTAAAAAAAAGATTTTTTGATTTACACACGGAAGAAGCTAAACTATCATGGTATTCGAACAGATGAAAGACTCAACAGACAATCAAGGTAATTTTCAATGTGTAGTTTCAGTTACATCATACTGTAATTTTTTGCTATAAATGCTGTGCCTTACAATTTTGTCCCCCACAATCACCTGAAGAAGGTGCGGTTCTCTGAAAGCTAATGTGCTTCCAATTAAACCTGTTGGACTATAACCTGTCGTTGTGTGATTTTTAACTGTGGACACCCCAGTCCAACACCGGCATCTCCAAATCATGATTACTGTGAAGTGGAATTGTATTAATCGTTCTCCAGTACTCTGGAACCCCCTCCCTCTCCTCCCCCATGGTCATATTCTAATTAAAATTAATATTAGAGGTCATCTCGCCACGATATTCATGCTCTTCGCAAGCATTATTGTGAGATTTTCTCTAGAGTTATGCATGTAGAGTAGAAAAGGACAATGATTTTAAACAATGCTGTGTATTCCCCTAGAGAGCTGAGACTTCTCTAAACTGGATGGGAGCCTTTCAGTACCCTGGTAATGTTTCTGCTGCCTCTGTACAGGATCTTAGTGAGATCACATTGGAGTAGTGTGTAAAGAATTTTTCTACTCAATGAAGAAAGTGTATTGTTATGTTGGAAGGAACTCAGAGATAGTTCCCTCAACTGATTCCTGCAAATAAGGTGTCTTAGGATGGAGAGATAGCAGGAAAGTGGAACAGAGGCCGCGATAACATCAAGCATGATGGTATTCAATGGCGGAGCTGGTTCGAGGGGTTGGATTCCTGACTGATGCTCCTCGTCCACACTCAGCCTTTCGACCGTGTTACACAGTATAGAGGGAGGACTGTCTATCAAACAGGAAGCAGGCTCTCTGGATAAGTCAGTCTTAATCAGTTTGTCAGAACGTCACCAGTGGAGTCACACAGTGACCAGTGCGGGGACCTCAACTATTTACAATCTACATCAATGATCAGGAGGTTGGAACAGATATCCAGATACTGAGTTTGGTGATGTCGCTTGGATAAGCAAGAGATTAAATTATCAAGAGAGGGTGGAGTGCCTGCAAATAGATACAGAAAGTTCAAGGCAATGGATAATAATTTGTAAGGAGCAATACAACATAATATAACGTAATTTCATTTACAGGAATAATGGAAGGCAGTATGTTACTGAAATGGAGAGGGATTACAGGGTTTAATGATACTGTGTACTGGGGGGTTCACTCAGACCCGTTCAGACATGGGAGATTTGCTCCATCCCTGATTATCTGCTCCTTGACATTCCAAGTGACCACATTGCTCTCCGTTCACATAGAATATTTTGTTGTGGTTGGTTGGTGGTAGGGATGGTGTTTTGAAACGTGTATCAAGGGGACGGCCTTTATCCAAGATATATTCATTCCTTTCTACAAGGAGACCCGTAGACGATGGGAATGGCTGCCTGCTTCTGAATGAAGGAACTATGGCTGCTTTCCGGACAGGGGTCTTCCCCAACATAATGTATTGTGCATGGACACACTGTAACATTAATCGAGTGAGAGCTCCTTCAGTTCCTCTACCTCTCCCCATTTAATGGCTACTCTGCAGATTCCATGTACACCTTCAGGAATCCAACTATACTGGGAAAATAAGGATACACCTGGCAACTTCCCGCTGAGAGAGAAGCAATGTATTGACCTCATCCACCATATACATCCTCCATCACTGAATGGTGACATTGATGTTGAGATACTGGGAGATGATGGAGCTTTCACCGACTCCGGCCTGGAAAGTTTCAGATCACAGAAGCTGAATGAAACTGTGACCCTAATAGCCA
This sequence comes from Hemiscyllium ocellatum, assembly GCF_020745735.1. Classification (NCBI taxonomy): domain Eukaryota; kingdom Metazoa; phylum Chordata; class Chondrichthyes; order Orectolobiformes; family Hemiscylliidae; genus Hemiscyllium; species Hemiscyllium ocellatum. The sequence goes on along the minus strand of NW_026869143.1, from coordinate 55,842 downwards.
CCGGCAGCACCGTCTTCCCCCTGGCGTGAAGCTGAAGATCGTGTTGAAGAAGGTGACACCGCTCTGTGACCAGATCCGTGTTCAGTCCAGATCCCCTCAACACTCTGCTCCTGGGTTAAGTGTAGCTTGGGAAGCTGTTCCTGGAAAACCTAGAGTGGATACAGCAGATCCCTTTCCCAACACACACTCACTCCGTGGTTTCAGAGCTTCCACTGTCTGCAGCCTCTGCTCCATTTGGTGTTCATGTTACACACCCAGATGCTGTTACCATAGTCCCCATGCTCCATCCAAAGTTGGGTCACCAAATCCTCCAGTCTCACTGAATGTCTGAGGCAGCTCAGAGCACAAGCCCCAGCAAACCATCCCCAGCAACTCCACTAACGTTTCAACAACAGGAATCAGTCAGAAACCCCTCGGCTACAAATATTGTGGACCAGACCAGATCCCTGCAAAATATTTTAAGAAGGCCACTTAGAGCCAAACCATTCCTTATTTGAAAGAGAGATGTGAAGTGTATTTTCCAGATATGTTGTGACTGGTCAAAGCACTCAACATTAAGCCAAGTATAATCTATTCAAATGCTTTAGTTAAAATACAATCAAAGAGAATTTTGGGAGAGCTTATGCGTTAGTACACTTACACAAACAATAGATACCGTACCTTCTTGGTATACACTGCTTGGCACAAAGATCAATTCAAATACAGATTCTTACATGCAGTTTTTTGATCCAGGAAAAATCAACATCAACAAACATCTCAGAGAGAAACGCAGCTGGGGATCATGTATTGAAACTTCGAACCCTTCTGGGATCTCCAACAGCTTCTGAATGCTGCAGCTAAAAACAAAATGCGGAAACCTGGTCTGGGAGAGCTGGCCACTGCCCTTCCATTGTTATCACCGTTTTAATAAAACCTAAAGGCCTCCTCAGTTATTTACTTAAACTGTTTTCAGACAGCAGTTCTGCACCTCTGCCTTTAAAACCTCTCTTAAAATAAAAGTGAAAATAACCTTTTTATAGTGATAGTATCCTCACAACTCCACCTTTAATAAAATGATCTATCAATATACAAAGATGGATTCATTTTAGACCTCCTAATCTTCCTCTATTCGTAGCAGGTAGAAAGCAGAATGAAGAAGGTGTTTGGGATGCTTTCCCTTATTGTTTATATTATTGAGTACAGGAGTTGGGAGGTCGTGTTGCGGCTGGACAGGACATTGGTTAGGCCACTGTTGGAATATTTTGGGCAATTCTGGTCTCCTTCCTATCGAAAAGATGTTGGGAAACTTGAAAAGGTTTAGAAAATATTTACAAGGATGTTGCCAGGACTAGAGGATTTCAGCTATAGGGACAGGCTGAACAGGCTGGAGCTAATTTTCCTGCAGAGTCGGAGGCTGAGGGGTGACCTTATAAATGTTCACTAAATTATGAGGGGCATGGACAGGATAAATAAGCAAAATCTTTCCCTGGGGTCGGGGAGTCCAGAACTAGAGGGCATAGGTTTAGGGTGAGAGGGGAAAGATATCAAAGAGACCTAAGGGGCAACCTTTTTCACGCAGAGGGTAGTACGTGTATGGAATGAGCTGCCAGAGGATTTGGTGGAGGATGGCACAATTTAAGAGGCATTTGGATGGGTATATGAATAGGAAGGGTTTGGAGGGATATGGGCCGGGTGCTCAAAGGTGAGAGGAGATTGGGTTGGGATATCTGGGGGTATGGACGGGTTGGACTAAAGTGTCTGCTTCTATGCTGTACATCTCTACGACTCTGTGATTCTATGACTGCAATGCACACACACACACACACACACATTTATATATATAATATTGACTCTGAGCATATAAATGTTTACAACGAGATTCGAATTCAGTCATTTTACTCCTGCCACAGAATGCCTTTGTCTTTCTTCATCCACATCTCCAGACTGTGTCAAAACTTAGTTTTCTCGCCCGGTCACCTGTATAATTACAAATTGTTCGGCAGCAATAATAAGCTCAATCGAACCAGACTGGTATTTTTTCACCTGAATGCCCCCAAAGTTTTCAGGGGTCATACATAAGATAAAGATTTATCTTATGTATGTTATTCGCAATTTAAATGCTGAAATGTTGTAACGCCAACACCAAGCTCAAGGCCTCCTTCCCCATTGTGGAATAAATCTGTTGATGTTTGCCCTGGACACTCCAACCACACGTTACATAATGGAGCATTCCTCATCTCTCCAATAGTCCCTCTGAATGACCTAACTCCTCATGTCTCAGCATAAAAGAATTACATGCTTCTGTACCTCTTAATGCTATAATCTCTTTACTTGCTACTACTGGCCTATGCCGGTAAGCCTTACTTTCACAGGTATATGTTTTAGGAAGATCTCACACGTTCTTCTTCATCTCTCACAGAAACCAAACTTTGATTTCTGAACCCAATCATCATCAGCCATTTCAGCTTCTAATCTTGCCATTGTTACTCTCTGCTCTTCCACACGAGTTCTCACGACTGCAGGAAGTGAATTGTTGAACTTTCCCAAAATAAGAATCTCTCTAAGAGTGCCATAGCCTTTGCTCTGTTTTTAATACTAATACCCACCTTTCAAAATTACTTTGTTTGATTCTTTCAAATTCAATGTTCGCTTAACGAGGGAGTTTTTTTTTAGATTCCAGAAACGCTGTCTGTAGCTTCTGGCCCAAGTTCATATGCCCTTCAGATGGCTTTCTTCACGTGCTTATACTGGCCAGATACCTCCTCCAATATGGATGCAAATACCTACCAGCTCTGAGTGGATCAACTAAATCCACATGGTCACTGATCACTGCATTTATTTAGCCACATTCTCAAATGAAATTAAAAAGGCTTCTCCATCCTTCTCATCAAATTTAGACAATGCCTGGGCATATTTAAACAAAACCCCATCAGGCCTTTGGCTACTAAAGGATTGCTCATCCTTACTATCCTCCTCATCCAACCTACCGTCTGCCTTCACCTCCACCTTCTATGTCAACTTTCCTCTCGAATTGTTAACTTTTGTCGTTGAAAATCTCTGGTTTTCTTCTCTCTCTTTCTCTCTTTCTTCTTCATTTCCTTTTCTTTTATTTCTACTTCTCATTTTAATTTAACTGGTTTCAATTCCTTCTCATGTTCAAGGCGTCTCATTTCAAATTGAATTCGAGCCATTTCCAAAGAGTCTGATGGTGGTTCCACCAAATGTAATTGCCGAGCTATAGCTGTAGTTATCTCTCATTTTCTCACAGACAAACACAACCCCAACTCCAGCTTGTCTGCCAATTCCTACAGCTTTGCCTTCGTTACCTTTTGTATAACACCCAACTTCACTTCTTCCACACCCAGAGAACTCTCAGTGACTGAAAGAATCTTTATACACAAATCACATTTTAAATCAACCGAATTCAACATCTGGAACAACTACCATGCGCGACTTTTGAACCCAATAATCTCCATTGTATACTCTCCAGTGTCTGCATGAGAGTATTCTGGATGGTCTGGTTTACTCCCACAATCTAAAGATGTGCACATCAGGTGAATTGTTTGTAGTTTTCAGGGATGTGTGGGTGAGATGCCTTAGTTGGGGTAAATATGTCATAGCTGAAAATGTGTTGCTGGTTAAAGCAAAGCAGGTTAGGCAGCATCTCAGGAATAGGGAATTCGACGTTTCGAGCATAAGCCCTTCCTGATGAAGGGCTTATGCTCGAAACGTCGAATTCCCTATTCCTGAGATGCTGCCTAACCTGCTGTGCTTTAACCAGCAACACATTTTCAGCTGTGATCTCCAGCATCTGCAGACCTCATTTTTTACTCGTAAATATGTCATAATAGGGTAAAGGAATGGTTCTGGGTAGGTCACTTCTCGGAGGGTCGGTGTGGACTTGTTGGGTCAAATGGCCTGTTTGCACATTGTAGGGATTGTAATTCAAACCCAATTTGGTATTATCGATTTAGAACCAGACAAGAGCCCACAGATAGACCAACCAGACTGCCTCAAATTATTTCAAGAAGGTAGCTTGAATGCCAACATTTTCTTATTTTAAAGTTGGATGCGAAGTGGGATTTCCAGATGTGATGATACTATCCAAACCACTCACCATTAATTAAAACACAATATATTTAAACACTCTAATGAAAATCCATACAAAATGAAGAGGATTGTAGAATAACTCAACTATTGGAAACCTTAACCGAATAATGGATACAATACCGTCTACAAATGAACTGTTCTCATATACTCACCTCACCTAAACACACCCCACAGTAACAAGGAGCATTCAGACATGCAAGAGGAAACAGCATCAAGTGAATCTTCAGAGAGAATAGCAGTTAGGGATAATTTATTAAAACTTCCAACCCTTCTGGGACACACGCACCTAATGACTTACAGCTATAAAGAAAAAACTAGAAAGCCTGGACTATGCGAGCTGGCCATTGTTAGTACGATTTATTAAAAACCCTAAAACCCTAAAAGTTAGTTACTTGAGCCATTTACAGTCGGCAGTTTGGACTTTAATATCTCTTGTTAACAAAAAGAGAAAATAACCTTTTAAAAAAAATGTGACAGCATTGTCAGACAATTTAGATGCCTGGTCCTTTAGTCAATGGGCTTCCCCGTGTTATTGATCGCAAGGTCACCTGAGTTGGCAAACACAGGTACACTCCAAGTTACAAGGATGTGTCGCATAACTTCTGAAACACGCCTGTCCATGGGCCATCACATCGGACATACCGAGAAGTGAAAAACAGCCTGTCACACAACATTTCACTGTTTCTGAGCTACACAACGCCAGCTATCGATGCAAAATATAGCCAAAACCCAAGGCCAGGGAAAGATACAGAGGGACAGAGAGATTCACATTAAAGACAGAAACAGACAGTTAAGTAACTGGAAGGAGGTTGTGGAAATATGGGGAAAAAGACAGGGCAATGGGACTAGCTGGAGAAGTGAGATCTTCCAGAGAACATTGAATAAAGGCAGTGTCAGATCATCTGAAATGGTTTGTTACATCAAATTCTGAATCTGCTTCACAGAACACAACAAACAACATAAACTGGGACAAGATGACAGCCCAGCATGGAGAGCTGTGCAGACCATGCTAGTGTGTTGCTCAGTAAACTGCACTATCTGCCCAGCATGGAGAGCATTGCAAACTTTACTATCATATGCTAACTATACTCGCATCAGATTACTGCATACAATGGGAATATTTGCTCTCTCTGCGTGTGTGTGTGTTCATCAGAGTGTACAGATAAGGTAAAGTGTTTGAGAATGTTAAAATAAAGGCATTGCCATAAAAATAGCAATATATATCGGTGTGAACATGAATGACAGATGGATGGGAGGTTGGTGTGAGTTCGACTCAGATTTGCTTCAACAGGTTTGAAACCGGGAGCGTCAGCAGCAGATTATTAACTTCATTAAGACGGTATTTTATAACTCAAGGTTCAAACAGGAGATGGAATAAGCCGGTGAGATAAATCGCGGAGTGGTAAGTATTTCAAGTTAGAAATGGTCAGGACATGGTGTCAGGAATCAGCTCATGATCAAAGGGATCTTCCACAGTTGTGACTCATCTGCTTCAGCCGCAGATATTGGCCAGGCATGGGATGGAAACACTGGAAGGAAGTGGAGTTTGTAACCAGAACAGTAGGCAGTGACCTCCATGCTTTTAATATTTAAATAACAAAGGCAAAGATACAATACATTGCGGTTCTCCGCTGAAACTGAGTAAGTCAACATAGAGACGCATGAGTAACATTGCCAGAGCCGAGAGAGGCAGTAATTCAACACCTTCATTTATGTAGTTAGTAGTGGTCTGTAGAGTAAATATCTGGATTCAGAGTTTCAACAGGAACAATAATAGTGGACAGAAGTGTAGAAAATATGAAAGAACAGTAATACAGTCATAACTAGTTTATAGATAAAAAAAAAGGACAATGACACTTACCAGGAACACCAACGATAGCCAGGAAGGGATAATAAAAATATTGAATAATGCGAACAGCGTAATAGATCTGCCATGATAATGACAACCAATCAAATACAGAAAGATACCAAATATAATCGGATAAACTCCTGTCCATTGTTGGAACATTCCAGTCTAATGTTCTCAGATTCTGATCCATTGTTGGAACATTCCAGTCTAACGTTCTCCGATTCTGATCTCTCCTCCCCCTCTCTCTGGATCTGCTGATCCCTGTCAGTGCTGACGGTGATGGTCCCGCTCATGTTATGGGATAACGCATTGAATGGCGCCCATTTATAATTAAAAGATGTAAATCCTCCACTGGGACAATTAGAATCTATGGAGAGTAGCATTAATCACAGTCACTGAAAAAATAGGATCAGTTAACCAGTTCCATACATCACTTTTCATATAAAAGGGAACATTTCCCGGTTTTGGATGGAATGGATGACGGTTGCTGAGGGATGGACTTGCATACAATATTATTAACAGAACACTGCAGGGGTCTATATGTGTTCCACTCTGTTTATGAAAAGAAGCAGTTATAAAATAATAGATCAGCTACATAAAAAAAACATCTAGATGCCTTAACCTACAGTATGATACTTATTGACCAGTGTGAGGCTACGCTGAGTTTTAAGTGCCCTGTTTTCAAATCCTTTTATAACCTTGAGACAGAGCACTGAGACTGCTGCTCAGGAACAGGCCGAAGCAATTCTGTCCCTATGGGTCTCTTACAGAAGGATAGGAGAAGGCCATTCAGTCCATATTAGCCTGTTGCTAATGGAAAAGGTGGAACTCTGGAATATTAGCACATTTTGCCAACAAAATCATTCAAAATAAAAGGATTTGTCGCTGCAGCTGTATGAGGTGTCACTGAGAGGGCACCTGGAGTTCATTGTTTTTGTAACTGAGAAGGTATGGACCTCCATCAGATACAGTTTATTGGCTACTCGTAATGTCATTTAATGTCTTGTGGCTGTTATAAAGGGACAGGAGGATCCCATGCAGCCTCTCGAGCCTGTTACAGAGGAGCAGGAAGTGTTTATTTAACATTTCAAGTCTGTTACGCATAAATATTACGTTTAAACTAGTTATGGAATAGGAAAGACCTGATGTAAACAATAACGTTCTAACTTTGAACAAGGCCAATTTTGAAAGTGTTAGGTGAGCCCTGTGAAAGGCTAATTGCAATACCCTATTCACAGGGAAAGGGATGGTTGCAAAATGCAAGGCAATCAATACTTGGTTTTAGAGAGTCCAGAGCCAACGTGTTCCTGTTAGTGAGAGGGGCAAAGCTGGTGTGTGCAGGGAGTGCTGAATGGCTAGATATATTGATGCTCTGGTCAAGGTAAGGAAGGAGGCATATGTCAGGTAAACAGAGCTGAAATCAAGTGGATCCCCAGAGCAGTATAATGGCACTAAGTGTATACTCAATGGGGAAATCGGGTCAGAAAAATGTGAACACAAATTGGGGCTTTAGAAATAGTTTTAACGAGGTATTGAAGAAATTCTACAAATCTTTTAATTGCAAAAGATTTACTAGGGAGAGAAGAGTGCACCTTAAAGATCAGTAAGGCTACTTATATGTGGAACCACAAGAGATGGGAAGGATATGAAATGAGTATTTCTCCTCAGTATTTAATGTGGAGGGGGTTACAAGAGCGAGAGAATGAAGAAATGTTCAGTGATATCTTGAAAAGTGTCTATATTACAAGGAGGTGTTGGACATTTTAAAACACATAAAGGTGAACAAATCCCTGGGACCTGATCAGTTGTATCCCAGACGTTTGTGGCAAGCTACGAAAGAGATTGCTCTGCATTTTGGCGACATATTTGTATCATTGATTTCCACAGGTGAGGTGCCATAGTACTGGAGGGCTGCTCACATAGTGTCATCATTTAAGAAAGGAAGGAAAATCCAGGTAACTATAGACTGGCCAGCCTGACGTCAATAGTGACTAAATTGTTGAAGGGGGTTTTGAGGGAAAGGATGTATATGCATTTGGAAAGACAAGGACTGAAGAGGGCGTTGTACATTGGAGGTCATGTCTCACTGACTCGGTGGAATGTTTTGATGAAGTGATGTAGATGATTGATAAAGACAGTACAGTGGATGTTGTCTTTAAGGAATTCAGTAAGAAAATCAAACTGTTCTACCTGGTAGACTGGTTAGCAAGGTCAGACTGCCTGGGATCCAGGGAGAGCTCACCATTTAGATCCAAAATTTTCTTGAATATTGGAGACAGGGCGTGACACTGGATATTTGTTCATTAAACTTGGAGACCGATGACAAGTGGTGTGCACAAAGGTCAACAGTGAGTCCACTGCCTCTTGTCACTTATACAAATCATTTGCATTTGAGTATGTGAATATTGGTCAGTAAGCTTGTAGATAATTCCAAAATTGGTGGTGTAATCGACAGTGAAAAATGATATCTCCGAACAAAAAGATAGTTGATTAGGTGAGCTGATGGGTGGCGGATGGAGTTAAATTTAGATAAATGTGAGGTGTTGCATTTTGGCAATACAAATCAGGGCAAGGTATGTAGGTAGGGTTCTGTCGAAAGTTGCCACTCAAGGAGAACTCAATTGAAATTATAGAATTCCTCCACTGACGAAACAGGCTATTCGGCCCATCGAGGCCACACCGACCCTCTAAACAGTATCCTACTGGAGAAACCCCTACCCTGTCCCTCTGAGCCTGCATTTCCCATGGCTAATCCACCTTACCCATACATCCCTGGGTACTTGTGGCAATTTAGCATGGCCAATATACACTTGCCGATATATCTTTGTACAGTGGGAGGAAAACGTAGCACCTGGAGGAAACGCACGCAGACACGGGGAGAATGTGCAAACCCCACACAGGCAGTCATTCAAGGATGGAATTAAACCCAGATCGCTATGCTCTGAGGTAGCAATGCAAGCCACTGAGCTACTGTGTCACCTGGTGGTGCAGGTTCTCCGTTCCTTGAAAGTGCCGTCACAGGTAGACAGTGTAGTGAAGAAGGCACGAAGTGACCTTCCCGTTATTGGTGCGTGCTTTGTGTCTCAGTGTTTGCATGACAAAATCTGTACAGGATATTGGTTTGGCTACTTTTGTAATATTGCCTTTAATTCTGGTCTCCCTGCTGTCGGAAAGATGTTGTCAAACTTGAAAGGGTATAGACGAGATTTAAAAGAATGTTGCAGGTGTTGGAGGGTTAGAGTTACAGGGAGAGTTTGAATAGGCTGTGCGTATTTTCAAGTGTTGAGGCTGAGGGGTGACCTTAAAGAGGTTTATAAAATCACAAGGGGCATAGATAAGGTAAACAGTCACCCCAGGATAGGCAAGTCGAAAATTTCAGGACAAAGGTTTAAGGTGAGAGGGGAAAGATTTACAAAGGGAAATGAGGTACAACACTTTCAAATAGAGACTGCTGTGTGTATGGACTGAGCACCCAAAGGAGATGGTGCAGGCAGGCACAGTTACACCAATTAAAAGGCATTTGAATGGGTCCGTGTATGGGATGGTTTAGAGGGAGATGGGCCAAGTTCTGGCAAGGGGGACGAGATTAAGTTAGGATATTTCGTCAGAATGGATGACTGGATCGAAGGGTCTTTTTCCGTCCTGTACATCACTGAGACTCTGTTGCCTCTTGAGAGTCTCACACAGGAACAGGAAGAGGCTATTCAGGTTCTGAATTCAATCAGTCAGCTTGTTTGCTCAATTACTGACAAAAATACATCATTCAGATTTTGATGATGTTTTACAGAAACAGGAGAAAGAGTTTTAGTCAAGAGAAGCTGTAAGGAATGTGAAGAGGCCATTCAGTCCCTCAATTCCATTCCACAGGAGCAGCAGTTGAGCACAGAGCGATTGGAGCCTGTTGGTCAGTATTAAGAGGAGGACATCGATTTTCACAAACTTGAGATCAGGAGGCATCACTCAGTTGCTCAAGACTTGGAACTGGAGGCAGTCACTCAACAGCTCGAGACTGGGACACAGGGATAGGAGGCAGTCATTCAACTTCTCGAGACTGGGACACAGGAACAGGAGGCAGTCACTCAACTGCTCGAGATTGGGACACAGGAACAGGAGGGATTCACTCAACTGCTCGAGACTGGGACACATGAACAGGAGGCAGTCACTCAACTGCTCGAGACTGGCACACAGGGACAGGAGACAGTCATTCAACTGCTCGAGACTGGCACACAGGGACAGGAGACAGTCATTCAACTGCTCGAGACTGGGACACAGGAACAGGAGGCTGTCACGCAACTGCTCGAGACTGGGACACAGGAACAGGAGGCAGTCATTCAACTGCTCGAGACTGGCACACAGGGACAGGAGACAGTCATTCAACTGCTCGAGATTGGCACTGGGAAATCTGGAGTCATGTGAGGCCCCAGGATCCTGTTACTCAGGAACAGCAGGAGGTGACTCACTCCCCACCAGCTTTGGGCACTGGCAGAGGCTTGGGGGGGGGGAGTGGGTAGGGGGTGGCGGAGTTTGCCTGTTACAAAGAGAAATAGATGAATAAGTTGCATTCGTCGTCCGCATAATCCTACCCCACCATTCACTAAGAGCACGGCTGATCTGATGGTGATTCCCTCATTCTATTTTACGGAGACCCCCCTCTCTGCAGCCTCTCCTCCATTTGTTGGTCACGTTGCAGACCCAGATGCTGTAACAACAGTTATCATCACTCATCCAGAGGGTCAGGTCTAATCAGATAAGTCAGGATTTGAAGGGTCCAGTCACAAGAATGAAAACACAAAATAAAGTCATTGCCAGATGTTTAGTTATTTCACATTTGCAATCCAACCATAACCAACCCATCCATTGTACGTTCAGGCAGGAGCACTGTATAGATCCAGCTAGCGTACTGCTGAAAGCAACCCAGCAATGTCCAGAGTGGAGCTCTGTGCAGCCCACACCAATGCCTGATCTATAATCCTGGGCTAAATGTCCAGCATGGGGAGCTGTGCAGACCGCACTGGTTCATCCATATATAAACCCAGACTGTTGCAAAGTTCGGTAACACTGTGTTAGATCACTGCCCAGTGTGGGGAAACTTGTGGCCCATGCTGGCAGTAACAGGATGTGTAGCTCCCATTCATTCACAGCTTTCTATCTCCATTGCGCCTTGACAAAGGGTGCTGTGGGTGTGAAAATCACTGAAAGTGAGAGATGTAAATTGAAACAGTTTCAATACCAATAGTTCCTATTCAGGCGCATACCACTCCAGTATTTAAAGATGAAACAACTGAGATAATGTTGAGTGAGGTTTTATGTGTGGTGCAAAGAAGTAAGAGGGAGTTGGTGATGTTATAGTGGTTGCACTATAAGCCTCCAAATAATCAATTGGAATTAGAGAAACAAATATGCAGGGAGGCTGGGGAGACTTGCAGGAGCAAAAAGGAGGGCTCAGGTTCAGCTAGCTGGAATCAATGGAATCTATGGAGAGAAAAAGAATGACTAGAGAGAACATAGGACGTCTTAAAATCCAAAGTGGGCATTCATGTGTAAAACCACAACAGATGGGCGAGGTCCTCAATTTCCCCTCTGTATTAACCACGAAGAAAGACATGAAGATCTTTGACCTTTGAGTGGGGGGGGGGGGGGTGGGTGAAGAGAGGTTAGTTGTCATATCTTGGTACGGTTAATATCATAGTAGAGGTGCTGTTGGACACATTATAATGCATAAATTCAGATAAATCTCTTGGTCCTGACCAGATATATCCAAGAGCACTGCAAGAGGCGAGAGAAGACAGTTCAGGGGCCAAGGTCCTGGAAGATTAGGCAATAGCAAATGTTGTGCCCTTATTCAAGAAGGGCTGCAAAGAAAAACCTGGGAAGTATGCACCAGTAAGCTTCACATCTGTTTTCAGTCAACCACTTGAGAAGGTTCTGAGAGATAAGATGTGCATGCATTTGGAAAGACAGAGTTTGACTTGGAGCAGTCAGCATAGCTTTGTGCGTGGCAGATCATGCCTTACACATTTTGTTCGAGTTTTTTGAGGAAGTGACCAGAAAGGTTATCAAGGGCAGGGTGGTGGACATAGTCTACACGGACTTCACTCAGGCCTTTGATAAGGTTCCACATGGTAGGCCGCTCTGGAAGGTTAGATTGCATGGACTCCAAGGTAATCTGGCAAATTGACGACACAATTAGCTTGACGTTATGAAGCAAATGGCTCTGGTGGAGGTATGCTTGTCGGACTGGAGGCCTGTGACTAGTGGAGTGCCTCAGGGGTCGGTGCTGGGCCCATTGCTGTTTGTTATCTATATCAATGATCTGGACGATGGTGCACAACGCAAAGTTAGTAAGTTTGCAGATGACACTAAAATAGGAGGGATCCAATGAGGAACATTACCAGAAATTGCAGCAATTCCTTGATCGGAAGCAGGAGTGGGCTGAGAAACAGCATATGGAGTGTAACATAGATAAGGGTGACGTCATGCATTTTGGAAAGTCAAATCCAGGTAGGAGTTGAATGATGAATGAGAGGGCCTTAAGGAGTGTAGTGGAATATAGGACATTAGAGATCAGGTGCACGGTTGTCTGAAATTTGAATCACAGATACACAGGTCAGTGAAGAAGGCTGTTGGCACACTGGCCTTCATCAGAGCATTGAGTATAGAAGTTGGGACGTTATGTTGCAATTATACAGGATATTGGTAAGGCTGCAATTGGAGTATGGTGTTCAGTTTTGTTCACCTTGCTCGAGAAAGGATATTATTGAACAAGGAATAGCCTAGAAGAAATTTCAGACTTGTTTCCTGGGCTAAAGGGTTTAAGTTATAGGGAGAAATTGGACAGTAAGAACTTATTTCTTTACAGCCTAGGAAACTGAACGGCTTCTTATATAAGTGTATATAGTTCGTGAGAAGATTTGTAGCTCGGGTGTTCATTGTTGTGGTTCTGTTCACCGAGCTGGGAATTTGTGTTGCAGATGTTTCAGTGGACAGCTGGAACTGACAACTGGGAGCGGCAGATACAAACTACTATAAATGCTGGAGGAAACATCACAGAAGCTTCACATGAGGCTCCCAAGCACTGAGGATGTCACCTAGATATGGTCTCTCTAATGAGAGTTCTTTGGGACTCTATTCTATCAATGTTACCACTTTAATTTTAAAAAAAATGTAATTCTATTGAAAAAAGATTTTTAATATTATAATAACCCAATAACAACACAACTCAAATATCTGAACAAAATTAAATGCATTTACATGTACATAAAAAACAAGTTAAAAACACTAAATGGACAGAAGAAAAACAAACATAAACAAAAAATAATGAATAAATAGTACAGCTCAGCATAACAATACAATAACTCTCGTCCTTGTACGCATTTTTATGTTCATAATTATTCCTTGCTGGATATTAGATTCATTAGACAATATCATCATGGCTATATAAAAGCCCTTCTTAATGTGACAGATAAACCTGCATTGTGGTAATCCAAAATGGGCTGCCATGTCTTATAAAAATCTCTGTTTTTTGATGCACCATACTGGTGAGAAAGTCCAAAGGGATATTCTCCATGAAGAACTTGCGACGACACAACAGACCCGGGGTTTGCAGACATCCCACACAAACAGAACATGTTGCCTAGCACAGATAGTAAGGATTTTTTTTTCCTCATGTGCATCTGTGTAAGGGACCATGAGCAGGCCCAGGAAAAGAAAAACTAGGTCCATCTCCAATTCAGTCCCCAATATCTACTCTATCACAGCTACCACAGTGCTCCAATATATATGAAGCCGACAGCAGGGCAATAAGCAATGAGTAAGAGTGCCTGTAGTCATTCTGCATTTACGACATGCTGGAGATAATCCCACTTCGCATTTTGAGAGACACTCTGGGGTCAGATAGACCCTATGAAGAATTTTCAACTGCATGGAATGGGTCCTATTACAGATCAAAATCCTTTGAGCATTTCCACAAATATCCTCCCATGTCTCCGAAGTGTTCTGAACCCCCAACACTCTCTCGCAGGCATCACAAAGCTGCACAGTCTCGTGATGCTAGTGATAAAGAGTACTGACAGAGAGTGTATTCTAAGCAATAAGCATCCTCTTCTCTCTATCTGTTAAAGCTGCATTTTTAAAAAATCAAATCTCTGATCCGGAAAAAAAACAGAAGACATCTTCAGTAGGTAGTCCATACTTACGAGTTATTTGATCAAATGATGTAATTCGTTCTCCCTCAAATAACATGTGGTGGCTCAGTATTTAGCACTGCAGCCTCACAGCACCAGTGAGGTTAGATGACTTGGCTATTGATAAATCACCCATAGTGTTCAGGGATATGTAGGTTGGAGCATTAGTCAGGGTAAATATAGGATGGTAGGGGAATGGGTCCGGGTGGGTCGAAGTCGACTTGTTGGTCCCAAGGGCTTGTTTCCACACTGTAGGGATTCTATTAATTCTAAATCACTCAAGCAAGATACCCCCCTGGCTTCCCACAGTTTAAACATGGAATCCATTATCCCCGGTTGACAACTCGTTTTACCAATTGTAGGGGTAAGAAACATGGTTTTGGCTGTATTGCCCTCGATCTGACGCATTGTCATTCATGTTTTAACAGTATTGATAATTATTGGGTTATGAGAATACTCCACAATGTCATTTTTTTCTAAGAAAAACAGACTAATAAGGGTTCCCTTTCTCTGAGAGGGTTCAATATCTAACCATAGTGACGCTGAGTCCTCAGTGGCTCAGATACTAACATAGGATAATAAAGAGCTTAATTGATAGATTTTAATCTGGAATCTACTCCCCACACTCTGTGGGGTTAGTGCAGTTTGGTTAGCTTGATAAAGAGTCGCTTATGATGCCAAATAAAAGAGCTAAACCAGCCATTAAATCTCCTAAATATCTGTCTGGGCAAGATCAAAGGAAGCATTCACACGGGGTATAGCAAATAAAGGACATTCATTTGACGAACAGCTATCCGAACTAGCCAGAATGTTGGAAGTGCCTCCCATCATTGAAGGTCTTGTTTAATTTTGTCAAATAAATGGACATAGTTCACATTAAATAAATGATCAAAGACTGATGTAATGAATATACTGAAATAGGGAAACGACCCCCGTGACCATTTAAAAGGAATCCAGGGTTTGCCTTCAACATCAGGTATTTCCCTGAGACCTCCCATAGGGATGGACACAAACTTTGTAAAATTAATCTTATAGCCCGAAAAGGTGATAAGCGAATTAATGCATTACATCACGTGAGCTGCCGAAACTGTGGGATTTGACAAAAACATAAGACCCTCATCTGTATACAACATAATCTTATGTTATTTCTATCTTACTTCTGGGGCAGGAATGTTGGGATAATATTCCCAATTGTGTAGGATGCCACTGAATCTAAGATTGTTGCAGGGATGGGGACAAGATCAACCCTCGTGTGCCATTTATGTGGGTTAAAGGAGAAAATAAAATCCCTACTTGTGAGGCATATCTGCCTCCAGATACCTACCAGCTCTAATTCTGCACACAAATCCACTTACATCATAACGAGGTTATCGGGGACATTTGGACACTCTGTCCACCGTGGGTCCATAAGAAAGTTGAAATCTCCTTCTACAATTATGTGCCACGATGCAAGATAACTTAATTGGGAAAATGCATCCACCAGGATTTTAAGATTGTGCACGGGGGGGCGGGGCGGGGGGCAATGAACATTCAAAATACTGTATCACATCCCATGGTTCAAGACTTTGGGGATGATGATCCTCCCGTGAGTGTCTAATGCAATCTACTAATTTAAATGGAAGATTCTTCTTCACTAGGATGGCTTCTCCCCTACTCCTTGTATTAAAAGACCAGAAAAAAACCCGATCAAACCACCCTGCTGTAACGTCAAATGTTCCTTGCCATCAAGGTGCATCTTCTGCAATTGGACAACATTCACCCTCTCTTTTTGAAGACTAGAAAGTACATTTTTCCTCTTGACTGACAGATGGCTCCCCTTAATGTTCCAGGTACAACATTTAAGCACATCATTATCCATCAATCATTGTAGCAACATTTCAACTCTAGAGTTTCACATCGAATTACGCATCCCTGATGATTAATGAATAAAAAGACTCATTGAGCCTAAAAACTGTACCACCTAAAATACTAGAACTAAAAACCTCTCAAAACTTTCCAAAGCTAAACACACAAAAAAACCAAAGAATGAAATAAAATTCAAAATGCCAAACACACTCGATTGGGGAATTTACCGCCTACTGGGGACGTTTACATATCTCAAAACTTAATCTTGTACCCTCTACCAATATGGAATCCTGGGCAATTAACAACAAAAATCGGGCTTGAACTGCCCTTCGGTTGGCACGTAGTCATCACAACTAGCTTTGTAACACCCTCCAGCTTGAGCTGCACCGCAGACACAAGCAAAGAAAGAGAAAAAGAGTAGTAATACTAATGAAGAAGTTAAAAGTGAGTACTCAACCCAGTCACGGCTATAATTTAATACTGGTTAATACCAGAAAAATTGAACAAATTTTTTTTTAGGAGAAACATGATTATCTAAATATCCAGCTTACTTTAAAATGTCCATAAAGTTTTCGATTTCTCTGTAGAGTCACACGAGTTCGTGGATCCATTGAAATCAATGCAGGGCACCGCTGGGATCCGTAAGGAATACTGAATCCAGAGTTCCCTTACTCTTCTCTTAATCTCATCAAAAGATTTGCTTTCCTGAATCACCGCCGCTGAAAAGTCCTGAAAGTACATAATCCCGGAGCTCTGGTGAATTGAACCCATCAGATCTTTCCTCTGGGTTCTGAAAGCTTCCACCAGTCTTTGTTTGTACCCATAACTATGAATCAAACAAGGACAGGATGAAGGCGTTGGTCTGAGTCTGACTTCCGTGCCGTAACCCGATGAACTGTCTCAGTCTTCACCCGTTCCTCCTCAGTTTCGAAGTGAAGGGATCATTGCAGCCAGTTCTTGAACAAAAACTCACCAGCTAACCACCTTCTGTCCGCTCCAGCAAACCGACGATGTGAATATTCTTCATCCTATCCCTGTTGTCGAGGTCGTCATCTTGTTCAGTTAAGGTGCAGACCTGTTTTGCAAGGGCGAGGATCCTCTCCTGAGAGGTATCGATCACGGTCTCTGTCGCTTCAGTTTCACCGCTTGGCATCGTCTGTTCTGTTTCCAAGGCTGTCAAGTTGATGCTCATGTTTCTGGAGCACGGCTGAGAGCAGCTCTAGCCATGGCTGAACTGTTCTTCAATCATGGCTTCAATCATTTCGCGTAACTTGGTGAACTCAGTGACCAAGGCCTGGTGAGTAACTGGGTCCATGGAACGAGCAGAATGGGTTGCAGCTACAGTCTCAGGTATGCTCGATGCTTCTGACGGGTGCAACACTTGTTGGGACTTACTCGATCCTTTCCCCATGTTTTGGCATTGCCCTTTGACAAATCGGGATCAGTAAAGACTCTATCGCTCTTTTAGAGTTGAATTTAAGTAAATGGCTGGGATGGGGTGTATTAGAGAACCACTTTGCCCATGTGTTGATGCAGAGCCTAGCAAAGCAGACCTTCTGGATCCCCGCCGTCTAGTATTCCCCCTTAACATTTTATCGTTATTATCATTTCATTTTGCATTATATTCCTGTAGGTTCTGAAGCCGTGTTATTTGATACCACTGTCTACATTTCTTCCCACACTGCACATTGCTGCCCATTCCTCGACAATCCTTGACTCTGTTGTTATTTATGAACCTTCCATCTGTGCCTCAAAAATATTCAGTATCCCTGCCATCAATGCTCTGTGGGGAAGTGTTCCAAAGACTCACAGTACTTTGAGAAAACAATTATAAACATTTTGATGTGAGTTTGAGATTAGTTTTTTGTATCTCCTTATCTGAGAAAGGATATAATTACATTGGAAGCAGTTCAGAGATATTTCATTTCACGTATTCCTGGGGTAAAGGGCTTATATTATGAAGGCTTTAACAGGTTACTCTTGGAATGAGAATGAAATATACTAGACCTTGATAAGTGTGGATTAGGTATACACGCACTGGGTGTTTGTATCGTCCAAATTTGTTGTCATTGTCATAGAACCTCTACAGTGTGGAGACAGGATATTCCGTCAATTAAGTCCACACTGACCCACCAAACAGCATCCACCTGTACGTGCCCCCTCCCTCCCCCACCCCAGTCTTATCCATGTAACCCCGCATTTTCCATAACTAACCCATCTAACCTACACATCCCTGGGCACTATGGGCAATCCATTTTAAACTGCACATCTTTGGAATGTTGCAGGAAACTGGAGCACTTGGAGGCATGGGGAGAATGTTCAACCTCTAGATAGAGGGTCGCCCGTGGTTGGAATTAAACCCAGCTCATTGGTGTTGTAAGGCAGCAGTGCTGCCAACAGACCCAACATACACTCCGTTAGTTCTGTTAGTAACTTGTGGCTGACTAAAGAAATCGGCCTGACTTGTTCTTATCACTGAATGTGACCCAGTCTGAGACCTTTATCATCGGTCATATCACCAACCTGGTTACATTTAACATTTATTGTGAGCAGTGGAAGCGTGGGACTAGAAAAGGAAACAGTGACACCCTCCATCCTCAGTCACAACTGGAGAGAGAAAAAAATCACAAAGTGGGAATTCATTCAGTGGGAATTCGCTTTCCCAGAAGTTTGGGTTGGCGGAATCTTTATATTATATCGAGGCTGGCTTCATCTGATTGTCCACAGACAGGTAAATCAGGGATAATGGTGCATGGAGAGAAAAGTGCAGCTGGGACCACAATGAGATGAACCACGACTTTATTTACTGGTGGACTAGTGTCAAAGGGCCGAATGGCCTGCTCGTGTCCCTTAGCCCTATGTTCTGATGTTCCATTCAGCCTTTCGGATCTGATACACAGGGGCAGATCAAGGCCACTCTGATGGCTGGGTGCAGTTTTGGCAATGCACTTGGAAAATCCAGGCTGGGTCAGGAAGTGACACTCACCCCCGATCTCTGTTTTCAGGCTTCCCCTTTCCGCAACGTCTGCTCCAGATGTGGGTCGTGTTACAGACCCAGATTTACTGTGAATACTGCCCCCATACCCCACCCAGTGTTAACTCACACAAATCCACTGCTCACCCGAACGTAGCATTACACAACACAGCTTCCGGGAAAATAACCTGTTACTTTACAAAAGCATAACACGTGAAATTAATAAATAGGAACAAGAGTAGGCTATTCGGCCCCGCAAGCTAGCCCGGTCATTTCATGCGAACGTGGCTGATCTACTCCAGGTCTAACTCCACTTCTTCGCCGACTCCTTGTATCCCTTCACACCTCTCTCGGTCAGGGAATTCCAGACATTCACTACCTTCTGAGAGATGTCATCTCTTTGCATCTCAGATAGAAATCCATATTCCATGTTAGGTATCTATGTCCTCGAGTTCGAGACTCCACTCAGGAATGGTAACAACATCTCAACATCTAACTTCTGACGTCCCTTCTGTGTCGTGTAATTTTCAGCAGTATCACTCCACATTCATTTAAACCCCAATGAATAATCACCTCACCATTTTAGAGATTCTCAATAAAACAACCCTTCATTCCTGGAAGCCGGCTAATGAACCAACCTAGTTACTTGCCGCATCAGCATGCTGACTTTATGTTTCATACACAGGAACCCTCCAATCCTTTGTACTGTTCTTTTTCTGGAAGTGCTCTCCATTAAATAACAGCCTGCCTTTTGATTCTCAGTGTCATCATCAAACTCGGATGTACATTGCACTCAGCTCCCTCCTTCAGACTATCAGTATAAAGTGTAAATAACTGATGCCATTGGACTGATAGCCGTGGTCCTCCAGCAGATACACCTTTATCATGAAGATCTATTAACCCTGACTCTCCGATTTCTATGTGCTAACCAATCATCATCCCATGTTAATACATTCTCCATCGTCCTACGAGCTTCTATCTTGTGTCAGAACTTTTATTTTGTAATACATTGTGGAAAAACTCTGGAAAGCCTGGTGTCTACCAGATCCCCTTTATCAAGGCCGCTTGTTACATTCTCAGGCCTTTCCAGAAATACTTTGCATGATTTTACAGGGCAAAGTATAATTTCACTTTCACAAAACCATTGTGAACCTGCGTGAAGCTGTTCTAAATGTCCATGCTGGCCAGGTTTTCCAAATTAAGCTAGTCCCATCTGCTTTCAGTTGGTCCATATGCCATTAAATGTTTCCTATCCATATGTTTGTCCAAATGAGTTTTAAATGTTTTAGCTGTACTGACACTCTTACTCTGGCAGCTCATTCCATACTCGCACCACCCTCTGTGTAAAACCATTGGCCCCTGAGTCCCTTGTAAATCTTCCCTCTTTCACCTTAAACCTATGCCTTGTATGGCTGAACTCCCCCATCCTGTGGAAAAGACCTTGGCTATTCACCCTATCGATATCTCTCATGATTTTCGAAACTTCTATAATGTCATTCCTCAATCTTCTACACTCCATCCAATACTAACTTCAAGAACAAGCATTTAAAGATAAATACTGCAAATTTGAAACCATATTAAACATGACAGGTAAACAAGACTCAGCCCAATCTTCATACTGTGATTTGTTTTTTCTCTCTATTACAAAACTAAGGCAGCATGAATCGCTTACTAGTGCCAATACGAAGTCAAGCCCTGATATCCTTTGGCTAAAGGAAGTGATGATCTCGACAGTAAAAACGTAATTATGGCGAGATCTATATAATGCTACACAGTCAACATTCTCCCTCCTGGCCTCCCTATGACCTTGTGTGATTGTGTCTTCTTTATCTTCAACTCAATAGAGAGAACCCCTTTCCCCATTCACACCTTAATTTAAACCCATTTTATATCATCTTCACATTCACCACTGCTAAAAGCCGGTTTATCTTTGCCACGCCCTCTTTTCCCTGTCACCAATCTCCCACCTCTGGCAAAGTATTAAAAAGCCAAGTTTCCAATGCTTTTCAGTTGTGAAGAAGTATCACACTGGGCTTGAAATACTAACGCCGTTTCTCTGTCTCTGCAGATGCTGACAGACCTGTTGAGTTTCTCCAGAAATGAATAGACGCAGAACAATTTTTCACAAAACAAGTAACTATGGATGCTGGGAATAAAAATACCAAAATTGCTTGAGAAACTGAGAGCTTTGTAGAATGTCATTGGACCTGAAAGTTTAACACTGCATTCATTCCAGCAGATGCTGCAATATCTTCAGCAATTTCTTCAGCAATTTCTGTTTTTGGACAATTTCCAAAGAAGGATGTCAAAGATGCTCAAACGTCCTGTCCAACTAGGAGTGCCGTACACTGGGAACTGAACAATAACGCATGGTGCACAAGTTCCTTGACTCTGAATCTACGTAAGTCTGGCAACACTGACACTACAGAGCTCTTAATCATGGTCAGGGAGAAAAACAGAGGGAAACACATTCACTTCAAATACAGAAGTTGACATTGTGGAAGAGAAACGATTTAGATTATTACTTTAAATGGATTGAGTTAAAGTAACAAATTAGAGGAGTGACACCAGGGAGAGGCCCTCAGCAGAATGAGAATATGAAAATGCAAGCGTTACCGCATCAGAAACCAGGTTAGGTACAGAATACAGGGCTGATGGGTGAATGGGTCTCGGTGTGAACTAGGGGACAGTCAGTAGAATTGAATTGTAGATATTGTAACTCAAACTGGTTTGTCATTTGATGCTGTAGACCACAGCAGCAGCAGAAACAGAATTGTATTCAATGACAATCTGTAACATTTTCCCGACGATAATTCATCAGTCTAACATTACCATGAAGCCGATCCATGGTTCAGTGATGAGTGTGGGTGAACATGCCAGGGTCGGAATCACGTGAACCTAAACTTGTTGACAACCCATTAAAGCTACCACACTTAACTGGTTACATTCCGACCAGCAGAACTAATGTCTGATGGAGAGGGGAAATGATCCCAAGACTAACAGATCAGATCTAAGCTCTGTCGTCCTGCCAAATGCAAACATAAATGTCGATGGACGATTAAACAATTTACTGGAGCAGAATACCCCACATATACTTTCATCCTAAATATCGGAACAGCTCTGTACGTCAACGAAAAAAGTCAAGGATGTGTTGTCTGCACTATCCTCAGCCAGACGTGTTGAGTGAATGATGATCCACCTTACACTCATCGTGATTCCCACAGAATCACAGATGGTAGTGTTCAAACAATTCGATTTTCTGCCCGTGACATGAAGAAACAGCTGAACACAGTAGATACGACAACGGCAATGGACCCTGACCCCATTCCTGCAATAGGACTGAAGATTTGTGCTGCACAACAAGCCGTGATCCTGGGGAAGCTGCTTCATTCCAGCTCCAACTCTGACATCTCTCTGGCAATATAGAAAATTATTCAGCTATGTCCAGTCCGTGAATAGGAGAATAATTACAATCTGACCTTTTCCACACCCTCAGTCAAATCATGACAGTCAAATTGGTGGGAATACTTTTTCATGGAGCTGTCAAGTAGCACCGAAGTAATCAGGACAGTGTGGTTTCCGATAGGTCCCCATGTGGAGATGGTGCTGTAGTGGACATATCATTGGATTACAAATCCAGACTAGGCCAATGCTTTGGCAGCTGGTGGAAGTTCAAAATAATTAATAAAATATCGAGACCTAAAATCTGGTGTCAGTAATAGTGATCTTGTATCCAATGTTTATTGTTAACATCAATCTCCTACACCAATGTACTTTCAGGAAGTCAATCTCCTGTGCTTTCTTGGTCAGGCCGAAAAGTGACTCCAGACGCACAGACATGGTCCCTGAATCGGCCAAGTGAGACACTCATTCGTATCAAACTACTCCGAGGTCTTAAAGGATAAAACCTGACAGAACACCCGGCATCAACCTCGTTAAAGGAAAGGGAATGGGAAACACAGTCCTGTTGACCCTGCATAGACATCCTTCCTAACATCTGAGAGATTGTGACCACATTTAGATTTGGTTAGATTACTTACAGTGTGGAACCAGGCCCTTCGAACCAACAAGTCCACACCGACCCGCCGAATCGCACCCACCCAGACCCATTCCCCTACACCTAACGCTAAGGGCAATTTAGCGTGGCCAATTCACCTAACCTGCACATTTTTGGACTGTGGCAGGAAACCGGAGGAAAACCACGCAGACACGGAGAGAATGTGCAAACTCCACACAGTCAGTCGCATGTTTCGGGAATGGAACCCGGGTCACTGGCGCTGTGAGACAGTAGTGCTAATCACTGTGCTGCCAAGGCTTTTGCACAGAGCTTTCCCACAGATTGCACAAAAACATCGGGAGAGGAGGAGGTCATTCAGCACATTGAGCTTTCCCCATGCTATTTCATGGCCGAACATCTTCTCAATGCAGTTTTCACCCCACAATGTTCGTATCTCAAAATATGTTTAAACATTATGAAATATAGTGCCTTCGGCCCATCAATATATAGGGAGTTCTCTGACAAAAAGTACGATTTGACTGCAATGCGATTCGTGAACCGTTTCCTATAAAGTGAACTGTCATCCCTGCTTCAAAGCTGTCACACCCTGTCAGAGGTTTATATATCTCACTGAACTTTCCACACATTTTCCTAAAGCCCAGTCACCCCAAACTCTGCTCCCACAACTAACCTGTCACCAGAGATCAGTCTGGCCATCCTTCACTGCACTCCCTCAATGGCAGGGTTGCCCTTTATTAAGTAAGATACCAAAACTGCACACAACAGTGCACAATTTTCGAGATGGGGTCTCACCAAGGCCCTGTACAGTTGCAGTAAATGACCCTTACTTCTGTATTCTAAATCCCGCTGAAATGAAGGTGAATAAACCATTTATCTTCCTACTTGTTTTCTGCTCCTGCAATATTGCTTTCAGTGACTGGTGTACAGGGAGATCCAGATTTTGTTCAATGTTACAGCTCCCACATGCTGGGTCTATGTACACTGTATACAGCGTGCCAATGCCATTCCCAGTATTGATTTCCGTGTTCAGAACTCTCTGCCCTACATGGACTCAGAAGGCTGCGCAGAAATAAACAAAAATGCAGCTTAAGTTCATCTATAGATCAACATGTTTCAATCAATCCCTTTTCAAATGATAGGCTGCCATTCAATTGATCCTATCAAAGTACACAACCTCTCATCTCTGCATTGCTCTCCATCTAACAGGTATTTGCCTAGTCACTGCACTTGTCTCAATCACCTTGGAGCCTTATTTACATTCCCCTCATCCAACTACAAGCTGATATCATTTAGTGTTGTCAGCAGACTTGGGAATATTGCAACTGAGCCCCTCAACCAAAGATGTGATGTGTATTGGTAATAGCTGGATGCCAAATCTCGATCCTTGTTATATCCTCCAAGCCTTCCATTCAAAAAACATGGTTTTATTCCTACTCAATGTTTCCTGCCAGCTCTCCCATTCTAAAATACAAACAATATATTAGCCCCAGTCCCATAGGATTCAAATTTGCACAAAAGGCTTGGGGCTTTATCAAAAATCTTTCTGAGATTCCAATCGTATTGCGTTGATACCTTCTCCATAATTTTGCTAACAGCTACTTTCTCAAATGTGATTCCTATTTCATAAACCTCTGTTGACTTTGTCTATGCCCATTAATTTCAGTCCAATAATTTCTATTGAACGTTTTAGTGGATAATTTCATTCCATTCCCTTTTTCTCACCAGGCTAAAGTTCCCTAGTATTGCGAGGAAATTTTATTTTTGTTTTTCTTTCTTCTTCTGTGAAGGCATAACTGAAGTATTTGCTCCATTGATCTGCTATATACCTGTCCTCAATTGCCTGGTATCAGACTGTAAGGAAGCTACACCTTTTTCTCTTAATTGTGGCATTGACGTATTTTCAGAAGATATTACAAGTTCACTCCGATACACTGTGATAAGATATTCTTCAGAAACTGATTAATTCCTATCTTAATCTACTGAATGATTGACCTTTCACAGCCATAGAATCACAGAAGCACAGACTCTGCACTATCATAAATACAGCACGGTCTACATTAGCCCCACTTTCCAACACAAAACCGGTCGCTGTGAATCTTATGGCATTTCAAGTGCACAACCATGCATTTTCTAGGTTTTGACGTAACCATGAAAATTCCCCTCTCACGAAGTGCATCCCAGACCCCAACATACTTTGTGTGGAAAACAGTCCTCACATTCTCACTAAGCCTCAAACCCTTCACTTCAAAAGTGTGTCCCTTTGACTAAAAGGACCAGTTGCTGTCTGTCCACCCGGTCCATGTTCCTCGCAATCTTATCCTCCTGATTCACGTCCCCTTTAGCCTTCTCTGCTCCAAACTAAACAACCCGAGCTTATCCTGCCTCTCTCCATAGCTGATATGCTCCATCCAAGGGAACATCCTGGTGAAGCTCCTCGACACCCCCTCCAGTGCACTCACATCCTTCCTGTAATGTAGCTCCCAGAGCTACACACAGTATTCCATCTTGGCTAACGAAAGTTCCACATAGCTCTTATAATCTATGCTTCGATGTGTGAAGGCTGTGTTTACACTCCCGTACGCTTTCTCAAATTGTGTGTTACCCTGTCCAGCCACAGTCACGGATATGTGGAGAAGCACACTCTGAGCTTCCTATTGTGCTGCCATTCATTGATTCCTTCCCTGCCAAGTTCCTTCTTCCAAAGTGCATGACCTCATGTTTATCAGGGTTACATTCCATCTACTATTGATGTGACCATCTGACCATTCCATCTGTATCTTCCTATAACATAAGACATTCCTTCTCACTGCCAACCACCCGGCTAATCTTTGTATCAAACTTACTTATGGCACCCCCACCCCTCGTCCAGATTCACAGCTGCATCCTTTATGATAAGGTTTAAAATCAGGAAACACCAGCTTATAGTCCAACAAGTTTATTTGGAGGCACGAACTTTTGAAGCGCTGCTTCTTCATCAGGTGGTTGTGCGCTTGGATGAAGCACTTCGAAAGCTAGTGCCGCTGAATAAATCTTTTGGACTATAACCTGGTGTTATGCAATTTTTAGCTTTGTCCACCCCAGTCCAACACCAACACTTCCGAATCAGAAATATTAAGAGACACAGCACTGATCCCCGAGGTACACTATTGGACACTAGCCTCCAATCACACATCAGCCTTCTACCACCACCCTCTGTCTCCTACCACTAAAGTTGATTTGGTTGCGACTTGGCTACTCACTAATGAGTCCTACCTGTTCCCTGATTATTCTGTTCCGCTGGACACACTTGGAGAATATCTGGAGATTCTCCCTAATCTTGCCTGTCAGTAGGTTTCCATGCCCCTGTGTTAGTTAGTCCCCTCCAAGTGAAGATTTTCCACCTTATTGCAGCCTTAACTGGCCTGTCCCAGATCCTGCCATTATTTGCCTTGAATGTGGAATAGACAGCGAGGGGAGCGTTCTGTTAATTGCCAAGTTGTCATATATTTTGTGAATTTTCTAAATTCACTGTGACCCACCTCTCATTGTTTGAAACTCGAGAGAACACAGAATGGGTTCCTCATCAGGCAATCTCACCATCTGAGGGATTAATCTGGAGAATGTCCATTGCACTTCCTCTGTGGTCAGTATATTCTTTCTGAGATTCGGCCACCAAAACTGTTCACTATACTCCAGGTACAGTCCCGTCAACACGCTGTGAAACTGCTTCAACGTGTCTTTACATCAATGTTCTGACTCTCTTAAATGGAGGCGAACCAAACTTTAACTCCCACTTACATGTATTCCTCCAAATACCCTTCACATTCATTGCATTTACGAATTCACTAAGATCTTTGAGAAACCCTTCCGAAAATCCAATGTATGCCACTTCTACTGATTCCCCATTATCGATGCTGTAAGAAATTACTTAAAACAATTCCGAAGTTTATCAAGTATGATTTCTCTCTCAGAAATGCATGCTGATTCTCTCCATTGTAGCTGTTAGTTTCTAGATAACAAAAAATGTCATCCTGTGTAATGGATTCCAACAGTTTCACTACAACTCTTAATTTAACTGGTCTGCAGTTCTCCACCCTCTTTTTCCCTTTATTTCTTTGGATCCCTTCCATTCATCTATAGAGCTTGATTCACGTTTATCCACAATAGTTTCTGCCCTCTGCAGAATGTGCAGGAAAATAAAACACAGTCATCGACAGTGCAATTAATAGTACTATTGGTGATTTATTTCCGACATTTTGATAGGAAGTACATCTGTTTCGTCAGACTTAGCAATGCT
This sequence comes from Hemiscyllium ocellatum, assembly GCF_020745735.1. Classification (NCBI taxonomy): domain Eukaryota; kingdom Metazoa; phylum Chordata; class Chondrichthyes; order Orectolobiformes; family Hemiscylliidae; genus Hemiscyllium; species Hemiscyllium ocellatum. Next base: position 28,608 of record NW_026869143.1, on the reverse strand, counting down.
CAATCTAGCTACATGTTCAAGTACTACCTTGTTACTGATATGAATTGACTTTATGTCTTTAGCTCCAGGAGTACGATATGATCACTTGGTATTACTGGGTGATTTTCTGGATCTTCCTCCATGAAGGCAGATGGAAAGTAACTGGTTGTTTTCTTGGCCATTTCCCTGTTGTCCACAATGACCTCGCCTCTCCTGATTATAAATTTCCACATTTGATCTTGCTTTTATTTTGTTTCCTTTGAAATATAGATCGCAGATTGACGCAGTCTTTGTGTTCCTGTTTGGAAGCAGGTATATTCTCTTGTTGATTTCCTTTTCAGTTTCATGGCCTTCATTTTTTGGATCATTAATTTCTGAGAATTCTCAGGCTTTCACAATAGCTGGATTTCTTCTGAAGTCACTTCTTCTGATTTCGAATTTGTTATGTTAACCATCATTGAGTCATTTTCTCACTCTTTCGTGTTCGTACCTGAAATAAATAGACGTATGTTTCAGACTTTGCAGTATTTCTAAACCCTCCTTGTCCTGACCAGTTATATTCAGGAACACTGCAGGAGGATAGGAGCATAGAGAAGAAATTGCGAGAGCATTGCTTGCCTCTTTTCTATCATCGCTGGCCAAAGAGTCAGGTCCTGGACGACCGGAGCATAGCAAATGCTGAGCCCGTATTCAAGAAATGCTGCAAAGATAAATCTGGGAACTAATGACCAGTAATCCTAAAAGCTAGTGGGTAGGTTATTTTAGAAGATTCGGAGAGATTGGATATACATGCACTTGGAAAGACAGGGTGTGGTTCGGAGTAAGATTAGAATGGTGCTGGAAAAGCAGAGCAGGTCAGGCAGCATCCGAGGAGCAGGCAAATCCATGTTTCAAGCAAAAGCCCTTCATCAAATTCAGTACGGGAGTTTGTGTAAGGGAGATCATGACTCACAATTTTGTTGGAGTTCTTTGCTAAAGTGACCAGCAACATTGAGGAGGTCCGGGTTATATATGTAATCTAGTACGGCCTTCAATAAGGTTCCACATGGTACGCTGCTCTGGAAGGTTAGATCGCATGGAATTGAGGGGGAGCTGGCAAATTAGGTACAACATTGACTTGATGTTACAAAGCAGAGATTAATAATGGTCAGACTGGAGGCCTGTGAATGGTGGAATGCCTTCGGGGTCGATGCTGGCACCACTACATATTACATATATCTATGATTTAAATGAGGATGTACAGGCATGATTTGTAAGTTTGAAGACGGCACTAAAACATGCGGCATCATGGAGAGTGAGGAAGGTTATCACAAATTTCAGAAATTACAGCAGTATCTTGATCAGCTGGGGAATTGGCTGAAAAATGGCAAATGGATTTTAATATTGATCAGTATAAGTTCTTGCATTTTAGAAAGTCAAATCAAGTTTGGAGTTTCATGGTGAATGGTTGGGTCCTAAGGAGTGTAGTGAGTCAGAGGGACCTTGGATTTCAGGTGAATGGTTCTCTGAAAGTTGATTCCGAGGTAGACAGTGAATTGAGCTTTTGGCACACTGGCCTTAATCCGTTTATATCACTAAGTATCAAAATTAGGGAGCTATGTTGCAGTTATACAGGATGCTGGTGAGACCATATTGGCAGTGTTATGGTCAGTTTTGTTCACTTTGCTATAGGAAGGACGTTATTAAACTGGAAAGAGTGCAGAAAAGAATTACAAGGATGTTGCCAAGGTTTCAATGGTCTGAGTTATTGAAACAGGTTGGACAAGCCAGGACAATTTATTTTTGTGTGCATGAGACTGTGGGTGGATCATATTGAAGTCTATAAGATCATGACAGGCATGGATAGAGTGAATGCACCCAGTCTTTTTTCCCACGGTTGGGCAATCACAGACTAGAGGGCATCAGTATAAGGTCAGCGGGGACAGAATAAAAGGGGATCTGAGAAACAACTTTTTAACACGGGGCTGTTACGCAGATGGAATGAGAAGTGCTTGAGGCTGATACATTAACAAAATTTAAAAGGCATTTGAAAAACACACGGATAGGAAAGAATTAGAAGGATTGTGGCACAGTGCTTAGCACTGTTGCCTCACAGGGCCAGAGACCTGGGTTCAATTCCCGACTCAGGCTACTGACTGTGTGGAGTTTGCACATTCTCCCTGTGTCTGCGTGGGTTTCCTCCGGGTGCTCCGGTTTCCTCCCACAGTCCAAAGATGTGCAGGCCAGGTGAATTGGCCATGCTAAATTGCCCCTAGGGTTAGGTAAAGGGATAAATGTAGGGGAATGGGTGGGTTGCGCTTCGGTGGGTCGGTGTGGACTTGTTGGGCCGAAGGGCCTGTTTCCACACTGTAAGTAATCTAATCTAATCTGAAGATAAGGGGCAATGGCAGGGAAATGGGGTTAGCGTGGATGGGCATTTTGGTCGGAATGGACCAGTTTAGGCTGATGGGCCTGTATCTATGCTGTCGGACTCTATGACTCTAACAACCATTGCTTGTCTCCCACTGAATGTTATGTTGTACTTTCCAAATTCACTGAAGATATCTTGACACTCTAGCCTCCAGTCTTCCATGATGTTTGACTAGAATATTCAAGCATTCTATATTGCATGCGGACACCTTGTAAAATGCATCTTATAAATGCCATTATCTCTTAAAAGCTGCTTCAGACCAAGGTTAATAATTCATCATGCTGACCATACAACATCAGATTCAAAATAACCTGCTTTCTACTTTGCTTCACAACATACTCTTCAACCCACCTCATATACACTTACGGAACTTATTTCTCACTGCTTCAGCTGTCATAGTCAACACAGCTTAGATGCAACTTGAGACCATTCAATAAGACTGCGATACCCACAATACTTGCCTATCTAATTTTAGAGCATATGATGCTCATATTTTCTGCTACCGTTTTGGTTTCGATATATAACACACCGATATTTGCTTCTCCTTGCTATCTGTAAACTCTACCTAAACTGATTCTCTGGAAGCTGAGGGACAGGTCTGTGTTGTTATTAGTGACAGATTTGGACAAGACATTCCGGGAGGCTCACCTCGACGCTGAGATGATATGAAGAAATGGCCCACAATACTGGACAAGCAACAATATCCTCCTCACTCTGTTAAGATAAGAGTTACCATATACTCTCTGCTCCCTCACACTCACTGTATATCTGTTATAGCACCTAATCCCAAACAAGGTTCACGCTCTGTCTCCAAATAAGGCTCAGGCACTACCACTCTCACTATTGAATTCAGCAACTAATCATACCATATGGATTCAAAACTGCCGACTGACTCATTCCAAACACCTCACAACTCCCCCTAATTATACCAGCACAAACAGCCGGGTCACTCATTCCCACTCTCTCTCTCTCCATCCCTTTCTCCCATTCGAGGCGAAACAGCCTGAATAGGATAGAAAGGGCCAAGCCGTTTAGTGGAGTATCCGATATCCGTTCCCTTACTCCCCTCCCCCTCCATGTGGGGAGAACTCTTGAATAGTGGAGAGGACCAGGACACCTCGTGTGGAGTATCCGAAACATCCACGTCCTACTGACCAGTTAAGGATCAATGTTCAGTGAAAGACGATTCTCATTTTAAACCCACTGACAGTTCCAACAACAATCCTTACACTTCCAAAAAAAATACAGATACCTCCCTGCACAGAGATGCAGACACAGAAAGACATAGATGAACACACACAATACTTACCAGGAGATAGGCATACATAAACGAATAAACACACAAATACATATGCAGTCACATACAAATGGACACAAATATAGATAGAAACGCAGGCTGAAACACAGACAGACTGATGTAGACACGCAAACACACAGACAACAAGCACATGGACACAAATACACACACACACACACACTCACACACACACACACACACACACACACACCACACACACACACACACACACACACACACACACACACACACACACACACACAGAGTTGCTCATACACAGATACACAGAGGCCAGACACTAGTGTCATTAAGACACAATTCGATATGTTTTTGATTTGTAAGGGGATCAAGGATTCCAGGTAGAAGGCAGAAGAATGAGGTCGAGGTACATATAAGAAATTATTGAACGGAAGTTCCGACTCAATAAGCTGAATGGCCTCAATCTGCTCATTTCCTTAATGCTCCTGCGGTATTATGCTATCAGGCATTCTCTTCCTGAGACAGCAGCAGAGGCTGGGTGCGATACCTATTTCATTGGAAAGTGGCAGTGGGAATGTGGAATAGGTTTGGAGCCCGGAATGGATTATGTCCCTAAATATTCCTAATTATTCTGTCCTTATGTCTGAAAAGAGGTGGTGATTTGATGTTCAGTTAACACAGTTTTCAAATAACAGACCCACAATGAAATAAGGACGTCCCTTTCACTGTAGTGTTGTGCTACCTGTGGTGTTCTCATCCTCAGGGAGCAGTGAAGACTCGCTTATTGAAGATATTCAAGGCTGATATCGACTGATCTTTACTGGACAGAAGTGTCAGTGTTTATTGGGAACAGACATGAAATGGATGGTCAGACGCACTCGGATCAGCCATGAATATTCTGAATGGAAAAGCCGAATGGGCAACTTCTTCCCCTATCCCATGTGTTGTTCCCTCAATCCACTCCTCGAGGCTCTTACAGCGATACACTGCTGTCACTACCCGATGTGTTGTTCCCTCAATCCACTCCTCCAGGCTCTTATAGAGATATACTGCTGTCCCTACCCCATGTGTTGTGCCCTCAATCCACCCTCGAAGCTGTTACAGAGATATACTGCTGTCCCTACCCCATGTGTTGTTCCCTCAATCCACCCCTCGATGCTGTTACAGGATTGGGGAAAACTCCATTCAGTCAGACAGGATAGTTACAATGACACAGGAGGAGATCATTCAGCCCCTCTAAGGTATTACACAGGAGTATAGAATGAAGTAATTCAGCTCATTCAGTACACTACACAGAGCAGGAGGAGGCCATTCAACCCACCTGAGCCGCTACACGGGAACAGGGAAGCTGTCGCTTACAGGAAACAGAAAGTAGAGATAAATGTTTATTTTCAACCTGCAAAGCTGTAACTGATGGAATGCCTCAGAGATCAGATCTGGAGGAAGGGGAGGGAATGGCTTGGAGCTCAATTAGCTCGTACACCAAGATGGTCATTCAATGTGACGTCAAATGGAGGTAGTGAGTCTGCAATGTGATACAGGCAGGGAAGGTTAGTGAGCAAACCTTCTGCAGAAATAACATAAGGTAAGTTGTCTATTTTGGCATGAAGGATGAAACAATGGAAAACAATTGAAATGGAGAGAGATTGCCGAAGTCCGTGATACAGGCAGTTTCCATGTTCTTGCGACATGAATCATATGAAGTCAGATGCAGCAAATCATTTGGAACGTAAGTGGAATGATGCTGTTTTTGGCAAAAGGTATCAGGTTTAATTACAGGAATGTTTTACTGCATCTGGACAGGGAATTGCTGAGACCCCACCCGATGTCCTGTGTGCAGGATTGATCCCCTAACACTAAAATAAAAAGATATAATTATTTTCGAAGATTTTCAAAGAGGTTTCCCTTTACTCATTCCTGGAATGCCGGCCTTTTGTTATGGGGGATTATCAGTTTTGATCTTAGCTGAGAAATAGTATTGAACCATCCATGTCTTTCTGGAAAGTGCATCAGCTGGATGCATATTATCTCCTGTCAGGGAGACTAAAGCTAGAGAATAAACTTTAAGAAAAATATGTATTGATATTAACACACAAACTATAAAGACACCTACCGATATTTACATGTAAGCATGTCTTCAAATTATAAAGTGGGGACTTTTTTGCGATTGGAAGACATTGTGTACAACAAGAAGAATGGCGCACCTGCATATAATCCAGAATCAGGTTTTCCAGTTAATATTCCAGGAGATTGCACATGGTCCAGTTTGGTGTTCAGTTGACAAAATTGCATGTTCCAACACAGAGAGGGAGAAAAATGTTCCCTGTCTGAGAAGCAGCAGCCGATTGATCCCTCTCTCTTACTTTTTTCCGCCCCATAGCAAAGTGTGAGATCAAAAAATCCTCACGTCATCTTTACCACTTGTAAAGGATTCCTAGTGAGGATTCATTTAAATCTCTCCACTGCCTGAAATGAAGGGAATTCAGCCAAATCCCACCGTTCCAGAAAGAAATCCCACTACCAGTAGATGGTGTGATCAGAATAACTTCAAAGGCAGAATAACATTTTGGGGAACTCTATCATTTTAACATTTGTTATGAGTTCAACTTTCTGCGTCTCACATTTTTCTAGAAAATGGCGGAGTCTGAGACCTAAATCATTAGCCACCTCACGAAAATGACTGCATTTAAGATGGGTGTAACCATTGCAGGAGTGGGACTCGGAAAGGACATAGTGACCCTCCAACATTTGTTGGAATACAAATGAGAAATTCTCAAAAGGCTGTTCAAGTGGAAATTCCCTTCCCCAGAGGATTGTGGTGCCTGGATGTTTGCATTTATTAAAATTTGTTTTTGGTATGTCGTAAAATGGTATACAGTCAGAAACATGCTGCTTTGAGCAAAAGCACATGAAGCGGTGACAAAGTATTTAATAGCTCACTCCTGCTGCTCAGTCCTGTGTTGCTATGTTCTATTCAACCCCACACATCTCCTGCAAGGAACAGATGGAGGTCACTTGCCCAAAATACCTGGTCAACAGTAATACAGGATCTCATTCAGTCCCTCAAGACTGTCACACATGGTTTGGTGTCAGTTGGAAAATGTTATTTGTTTCGACAGACGCCTGTGGTCTCTTTACAGAGTATTTCCTCTCTGCAACTTGTGCTTCATTTGTTGGTGATATTATAGACCCAGATTCACCGTGAATACAGTCCCCATAACTCAACCAGAGATCACTCACAAAATACTTTATCCCCTCTGTTTGCAACGTTCAATAAAAGAACATTCAGGGAAATTACAGCCATTAACTTTGCAATCACTGAAATGAAGACAAAAGGAACAGGATCAGGTAATTCAGATGATCAAGCCATTTCCTGGACCTCTGTCTCTGTCTATCTTCCCCCACACTTTTCTCTCTCTGTCTCAGTTGAAATAGGGAGTGAGAATGGTTGGGTCAAACGGTCTCAGAGGCTTCTTAAGCTATCGAGAATCATGTAATCTGAGTGCAAAAAGCCATGGAACTTATCACTGTACCAGTGTCTGTTTAGAACATCATGAGTGATTGTCCATCCCCCTTATGTTTCAATGCAATCTCTTATTATCTCACTGAGCTTCACTCACTGTTCATGGTGCCATCATCCCAGGGATTTATCTGGCGAAACTTGAGAGAAAGTATATCCACAGTACCCCAAATACTGCCTGATCAACACTCTCAGGGATTGTCAAAAAGCATCTTTTCTCTCACTTAGACATCGCCATTTCTTTCCAGTGCCACAAAAAGCCATTCCTCTCTATGCACTACGACTGACATGGAATTTATAATTCCCTTACATCTGTACGTCAGCATCAATAAAGTTAGCACCAGAGATACCTATGTAGACATGCATCACTCTCAGGGAGAATTTCAATGAGATTGAATGCACCTAAAATAGGGGATGATTACGTACCTGAATGGAAATGAGATGCAGCAATACAGAAAACGGGCAGAGAAACGGAGCTATCTTTACGTTTATTCTTCTCTCACAGGATGTATGAAGCTCTGGCCAGTGCAGCATGTTGTGCAGATCTTGAACTGAGTGGCTGGTTCAGTTGTTCCACAGTACCATAAAGAGTAAAACACATTGCTGTGGGTTTGTAGTGTTACAACACATGATAAATCTTCATGCTTAATTAAAACCAACAACGGAGAAAAGATTTATCCCATGCTGTAATCGGTGATAATTCTAGAGTCCAAATCTATTTAAAGTAAAAATTAATATCTTTATTCCTTAAAGTATAACAGAGAATAATAAATGAACAACTATTTACAACTTCTTCCGCTAATCTGTCTTTGACCTTCCCCCTTCACAATCCTAGGCCGATAAGACTCCTAGTCAATATTTACAAAACAAAATTTCTTATCTCAAAACCAAGAAGCTTTCGATTCTTCTCCATATTCCTGTCTTCTTTTCTTCTTGGGGACTCTACTTCACTAGTTACTAATCAATTAGGGTACCCGAAGGAGAGCTATTTTTCAGGCTGTCTTTGCATGATGGTAGCTTGGCAGTTCTCCTCTAAACTGTTCAATTTTCCATGGTCTTGTACCGACAAACTATTGGATTGTATCATTGGCTGTTAAGATTGCCAATATAACAAATTAATACTTGATTGAAGGTTGGTATTTTGGGGTATATTTTAAAATGTTTTGCTGAATTTGTTTCAACACAATGAGCTAATCGGGTTGTTCGACCAAATGATACATTATATCCATTTTCAGAACTTTTGGTGCTGTCAGGTAGTTATTGTTGGTTTTCTTTCTCTCAAAGGTACAGTACACCCACGTGTTCATCACAGAAGTCACCCGGAAGCCTGACGAGGTAAGCATGACACATTGACTTCCCTAAAGGACTTGAGGCAAGCAGATTGTTTTTCATAACAAATGATAATGGTTACTTTTAAACTCCCCAATTTCCTTCATGAGATATCAACAGGCCATTATTCTGTGGCTACAGATTATGAGTCAACGGATTGACCACCATAAACTGTCTTCCCTTACGTGCAGAGAACAAGTTAAACATTCTCAAGATCAATTATTTAATGACGGACATGTGATTACAAGGAACGTGAAACTGTTGCATTCGGATTGAACAAAGGCACAAATAGTTTCTTCAGAAGTTGCACTGAGACTGAGGACGAGACTAGGATATCATGATGGTGGTATTGGACAGGATTGGTGAGTGGAGAGGACATAGAGATGTAAATCTGTGAAGGACAAAATGGATTATGGAGTTTGAGAAGAGTCTGGTTCCTTCTCGCATATCAGTGAGTAATTTATAAATCGTCGTTTGATAGTTATAATATATAAGGAAATGAATTTTTGTTTGGAACTGAAGATATTGACTTGCACTTTCCAAAATGTACATATCATGAGCAGAAATCCAGTTCAACCTGGTTTAGTCGACAAATATAATGACTTACCAGGAACACCAACTATGGTGAAGATGGTATAGTAACCACCTTGAATAATCCAAAGGATATCCTCGATCCGTGATGCTGAGGATATCCAAGGCTGAGAAAGCCACTGAAGACCCGAGGATAAACTCCTGTCAATTGTTTGAACATTCCAATGTAATGTTCTCAGATTCGGATTCAGCTTGGGATATGTGGGGGTGGCTGAGGGAAGGAATATTGGAGATGGTAGATTGATTGCGTGTAATCATTCAATCTTCCTTGGATATGGGAGAAATGTCAAAGGATTGTCAGAACATAAACAAGTTTCTCCGTTTATAAATGGAAACATACAGTCTGTCATTACTAATCAGTGATTATAATGTCAGTAAAATTTCGAGAGAACTTTTCTCGTCAATAATCTGACAGGCAAGTGTGTCTTTGACAACATTAGTTATAACGGACAAATGGCATGGATATGTAAACAGAGAATATGACGTGAAACACAATTCAGATGGTGAGTCGAGGATCAGAGAGGGCAGGTAAGTGTCATGTTGTTAATGTTGTCGATGTCAATCAACTGTGATTAACTACCATGCACTGCTTTTCAGTTTCAGTGTGATTATATTATTGGGGACATGGCTGCAGAGACTGGAGGGAGGGAACATGATATTTCCCAGTCATCAATATTGGGATGTTACTCTTTAAAAATCATAAGAAGATCAAATTCCAGGATACATCTGGAATGAGCCCATTGAGCCTGCTCCGCCATTCAATGATGACTGTTAAGCTTCTCAACACCATTCTCCAGCTTTCAATCTGTAACCCTTCATCCCTTTTACAATCAAGAACCTATCTGTCTTACTCTTAAATATACTCAATGACCTGGCCTCGACAGCCTTCTGTAGCAGTGAATTCCCCAGAGTCACCAGTCTCTGGCTGAATAGGTTAATCTTTATCTGTATATGAAAAAAGTCTTCTCTTTACTCTGTCCCCTCGGTCCTAGTCTCCCCTCCATTGGAAATATCTTCCCAAAATCCACCCTGTTCAAGTCATTCAATGTTCTGTACGTTTCAATTAGACCTCCTAACATCCTTCTGAACTCTATCAAATATACACCCAGAGCCCTCAGATGTTCTTCATATGTTAAGCTTTTCATTCCTGGGACCACGTTCGTGAATCGTATCAGAAAATGCATCAGGGCCAATACATCCTTCCTGAGATATGGGACCCAAAACTGTGCACAATAATCCAAATGTAGCCTGACCAAAATCTTACAGAGCGTCAGAAGTACATCCCTGAATTTATATGCAAGCCCTCTTGAAATAAATGGAATCATTTTATTTGCATTCCCAACTGCTGACAACCTGCAGGTTTGCTTTTCAAGATCCTTGGACTAGCAACGCCCCACCACCCTCCCCCCACCACCCCCGAGTCTTCTGAACTAGCTCGCCATTTAGAAAATAGTCCATGCCATTATTTTTCCTGGCAAACTGCATGACCTCATACTTGCCCAAGTTATACTCTACCTGCCACTTCTTTGCTCACTCCCCTAACCTGTGCAAATCCTTCAGCAGGAGAAAGTGAGGATCACAGATGCTGGAGAACTGAGTCCAAAAGTGTGTTGCTAGAAAAGCACAGCAAGCAAGGCGGACTCTGAGGAGCAGGATATTCGACGTTTCAGTCATAAAGCTTTTATCAGGAATGAAGTGGGTGGCGGAAGGAGGTTGAGAGATGAATGGGAGGGGCTGGGACGAAGGTAGCTTGGAAAATAATGGCTAAATGAAGGTTAGTGGTGCGAGTGGTAGGTGGAGTGGATAGATGGGAAGGAAGATAGATAGGTAGGACAGTTCAACAGGCGGTGTTCAGTTGGAGGGTTAGATCTGGGATAAGGTGGAGGGAGAGGAGATGAGGAAGCTGGTGACATTACGCCGGATACCGTGTGGTTGAAGGGTTCCAATGTGGAAGACGTCTGGTGGCTAGAATGTGGCAGTGGAGGAAGCCAAGGATTGCATGTCCTTGGAGGAGTGATGGGAGAGGCGAAGTATTCAGCCACAGGGAAGTGGGGTTGTTGGGTGTGTGATGGAGAGTGTTCCCTGAACCGTCCTCAAGTTGACGTCCTGTCTTCCCAGTGTAGAGGAGACCAGGAGCAGTGGACAGAGGAGATGAAGTGTTTGGATGCACAGGATCTTCTCTGCCTGATGTGGGAGGATCCTTTTGGGCCTTGGATGGAGGTGAGGAGGAAGTTGTTGGCACAGGTTTCATGCCTCTTGCACTGGCAAGGTACGATGCTGGGAGTGGAAGGTGGCTTGTTGAGATGTGGGAGGGAGGGCCCGTGAACCTAACGAGGGAGTGGTGAAGGGAATTGTCTCTGTAGAATTCTGATAGGGGTGGGGAGGTTAGTATATCTCTGGTGGTGTGGTCTGACTGTCGATGGAAGAAATGCCGGAGGGTAATGCGTTGTAACCCAAGGTTGGTGGTATGGAAGGTGAACATCAGAGGGGTGCTAGACGGTGCTACTGCACCCTCCTGCAGCCGAATCACCTCTTCGATGCACCTATCCCTCTATTCCATCTTTGTACTGTTTGAAAACCTAGTCAGAATGCACTCAATTCCTTCATGTAGACCATTAATGCACAAAGCGAATTTTGTTGCCCCAACACTGAGTCTTGAAGAATACCACTTGTCAATGAATCATTTTATCCCCACTGTCTGCTTTCTGTATGATAGCCATGCATCTATCCAAGCTAGCACCTTGCCTGTAACACCAGGGGCCCTAATCTTTCTCAACAACCTCCTGCGTGGCACCTTATCAAAGGATTTTAAAGAAACAGATGGATAACTTCTACTGCTTCTCTTTGGTCAAATCTGCTCGTTACTCCCTCAAAGTATTCCAGCAGGTTTGTCAGGCATGACCTCCCATTGATGAAACAATGCTGACTTTGCACTATTTTGCTATATACTTCCAAATATTCAGAAATCCCATCCTTCCCGATGGATTCCAGTATGTTACCCACAAACAAGGCTAGACTAATCAGTCTGTAATTTTCCATCTTCTGCCTAGCTCCCTTATTAAATGGAGTGTCACGTTAGCAATTTTCCAGCCATTCCTGATTTTAGTCGTTCCTGAAAGATTACCACTTTCACTTTCACTACCTCTTCCGCTATCTCCCTTACAATTTTGGGGTGTGGTCCATATGGTTCACGTGATTTATCCAAATTCAGGCCATTCAGTTTTCTAGCATGTTCCTCTTAGTGATGGCCACCATATTCAGCTCTGCCCTCTTACTCTCTTCAATGTTTGGGAAATTACTCGTGTCTTCCACCATGAACATTGAATGCTTAGTTCCTCTTTAGTTTCTTTGTTTTCCACTACTGTCTCTCCAGCATCATTTTCCAGTGGTCCATATTCACTTGTTCCTCTCTTTTGCACTTTATATATCTAAAGAGCCTCTTACAGTGTCCTTTGTATTGTTGGTTAGCTTACCTCCATATCTAATCTTCTCTGTCCTTTTTTACCATCTGTTAGTCTTTGTAAGTTTCCATTTCTCTCCTTTCCCACTGCCCCTCACCACATTATATGCTTGCCCTTTTGCTTGTATGCAATCCCTGACTTCCCTCGTCAGGCCTGGCTGCCTCGTCCTCCCTGTACCATGCCTCTATTCCTCGTCAAGAATCCCTGCTGTGACTCCTGAATTAATCATGGAATCTGCTGCCATTGCTGTTCCCTTGTCTTTCATGCTTGACCCCTCTCCCAGTCTATTCTACCCAGCTTCTCCCTTATGCCTCTGTAGTTGCCTTAATTCAGCTGAAATACTGTTACCTCTGATTCTATCTTCTCTCTCTCTCAAATTGTAGAATAAATTCAATCATGTTCTGATCATTGCTTCCGAAGTTTACCTTCCCCCAATCTCCATTAAGAATCCTGCGTCATTAAATCCAGTATCATCTGTTCCCGAGTGGGCTCCACCAGAAGTTGCTCCAAAAGCCATCTCATAAACATTCCTAAAATTCCTTTTCTTGTGAACCACTACAAATCTAATGTTACCAGTGCCCCTGCACACTGAAATCACCCATGATTACTGTACTTTGCCGTTCCTTCACATCTTTTCTATCTCCTGGTGTACCTTGTGCCCCAGGTCCTGACTACTCTTTGGAGCCCTGTACAAGACTTCAACTGTGGTTGTCTTACCTTTGTGGTTCCTCAATTCTACCCACGCAGATTCTACACCATCTGACCTTACTTCCTTTCTTACAATTGATTTAATCTCATTTCTTACTAATAATGCAAATCCACTCCCTCTGCCCACCAGCATATCTTTTCGATAGGATAAATATCCTTAAATATTCAGATGCCCATCTCTTCCTACCTGCTGATTTAATTCTGTGCCACAAGCTCATATACCTTATTCATCATACAGCATGCATTCAATTGTAACCTCTTCAGTCCTGCACTAACCGTCCCTCTTCTCATTGTCATTAATTTTTGCAGTGCGTTTGAAGTTTGATATGTTAAACAGCTCCAGATGCTTTATCCTATTTGTGTATGTGCTGAAGATTTTAATAGCCTCTCCTGAGTTCTGTACTCTTATCTCGTCTTTTAAGTCGGCTTTTCTAATTAAACCCTATAACTGCAACCCCCCCCACCCCCCCCCCCCACATGCGTGCGTGTGCGCGCGCGCGCACACACACACACACACACACACACACACTCCTAATCAGTTTAAAGCTCTGTCTACAGCTTTGATTAGGATTCACTCGGAATCTGGTCCCAGCACGGTTCAGATGACGACTGTCACATCGGAGCAGGTCCTATCTTCCTCAGTAATAAAATGCCGTTTATTCAACACAAATACAAGGATAAAAAAGCTTTTCTGTATCTACCAAAATATGAAAACTACAAAAAGATAATATTGTTCAAATACACTTGCTATGTGGAACTATATAAATTGTAATGTGAATTACAAAACCATGGAGGTGGTGTGCAAACTTTATCAATCGTTCTTTGACTCACAGCTGAGATCCTGATTTCCCCTCTGCCAGTGATTCCCTTCACTGAGATTCCACCCTGCCTCTCACGCAGTGCCTAGAGGGGCTACAATCTCCTGTTGGCTCAGAATATTTAAATAAATTTACCTTCTCCCTGGAACCAGTCTATTGGTGTATTGGATTGTGTTTCGCTGTCAGCTACTCAGCTCTGGGATGTTATTGGTGATAAATGATCTGGGATGACAGCCAGTATCAGCATGGTGATCATAGGGTATGGCACCAGACAAAGGGCTTACAGTCTGTGAGAGTTTCTAAAAAACGTTTCCGTGTATTTCTCCTCATGCTGTCTCCTGATCTAACTTCACATTCATCTGACACGCATTGCTCTCATTCACTCTGTCGCTCCCTTTCTTCACTTTATTTATCTCACTTCACTATCTTTCTCTCTGTTTATTTCTCTCCCTCTCAGTCTAGCTCCGATCATTCCCTCTATTTCCAAGTTGTCAGGTTGGAGAGCTCATGGACACATGGTGGGCTGAATGGCCTCCTTCTGTGTTGTATTAATTCTGAAGTTCTCTGACCCACAGTAACAAGTTTTGGTGCCAGGAGAGACAAGCTGGTCCAGTGAAGGACACAGTGGGCAATTAACCATTATCTCTTCCTATTTTCTGACATGCAGCAACATTGAAATATCTGTTCAAACAAACAGATTCCTCATATTAAAATCAGCACACTTCAGTCTGCCAGGCCACTGTGTTCAGTACCCTCTGTTTTGTTTTTTCGGTCTTAGATGTACTGGGATTATTTTCCAACTCCCCCTCAGTCACTGTACCTTTGGACCTACTGCTGTGGTTGCACACACCCCTCCCGCCACATACTAGTTTAAACCCTCGTAAAGACAATAGCTAACCTGTCTGCCAGGAGATTGCTGCCAGTTCAACTCCATCCTGTCCATCTTGTTTATCTCCTACCAACCCGGGAATCCCAATGATCCACATATCGGAGATTGTTATCAGTTCATGTGCATTCTGTCCTTCTTGTGTGTATCCTACTGACCCATAAATCCCAATAATCCACATATCGCAAATTCCTGCCAGTTCAGGTTCATACCGTCCTTTTTGTGTATATCCTCCCGACTCGGGAATCCCAATGATCCACATATCGGAAGTGCTGCCTCCCCGACCGTGTATTTAACTGCGCTACCTTACGATTCCTAACCTTACCCGCACGTGACATATTCTAATATGGCCAAAATATCCTTCCAGCACAACTCCAGCAAGGCCTTTTCTTTAAACTGATAATAAAAAAAACTTAAGTGTGACGTCAGGAAAGTGAGACCACTGAATCAGTCCAATCACCACCGGATCTGGTATTTATCCCCGCCACCAAACCTGTTTGACAAGGTATACATATGGGCCATCTATTTGCAGATGGACGAGGATAAACAGAAGATTAGAAAATGTCAGAGCAGATGGAGTAATTCAACCTGTTTACTCAGCTTTGCTATTCAGTTGGATTCTAGTTATTCTGTTCCTTTCAATGATAGGGTCTTTACCCAGCATCTCCAGCGGGTCAGAAAGTTCCCAGTGTCGTTGTGTGCACAGTCCTGCGAAGGGAGCATCGAGTGCCAGGCAATGGGGTATGGGGAGGCCCAGGGGTGGCATAAGGAAATGCTGCATGTAGTGCCGATCTACTGAGAGAACTGAGAGAGATGGACTGGGCATCCAGGGACACTGCACTCAGACATGTGACCGGGCACGATTCCTTAACACCCAGAGGAAACCGCGAACCACGGCTGGTTTTACAAAAACCTGTCACATTTGCTGCATTTCTCAATCGAACAAAAGCAAAAATACTGTAGATGGTAGAAATCTGAAGCAAACACAGAGACGTACTGTGGAGAGAGAAAAGAATTAAGGCTCCCAATGCAGGCACGGGAAGAATGTACAAAGTCCACACAGACAGGGTCCAGAGATTGGAAATGAACCCGAGTCCCAAGCACTGTGAGGCAGCATTGCCTGTATCACCATGCTGCCCAATGCTGGATAATTGGGGATAGTACAGTTAAAAGCATAGATACTGTTCTCCGTGATCGGGATTAAGAGTTCTGAAGGTTGTGTTGCTTACATGGTGCTCGGGTTTGGGATATATCATCTGGGTTGCAGAACTTGGAGCGGGAGGGGAATGATCCAGTGGTCAGGGTCCATGTAGGTACCAACAGCTGGACAAACAAATGACAATGAGAAGAGTGCCAGGTAATACAATACTGAACTGTGCATACAGTATAAGGAATAAGGTAAATGAGCTTGTGACTCATCCATAAATTGGCAGGTCCGACATAGTGGGCATTACAG
Source organism: Hemiscyllium ocellatum (assembly GCF_020745735.1). Classification (NCBI taxonomy): domain Eukaryota; kingdom Metazoa; phylum Chordata; class Chondrichthyes; order Orectolobiformes; family Hemiscylliidae; genus Hemiscyllium; species Hemiscyllium ocellatum. The sequence continues at coordinate 12,174 of NW_026869143.1, read as the reverse complement.
TGACATCGCTGCAAGAGGATCAGGATTGGGAGCAGAATATTCAAGGATATTCATCCTGTGGAAAAGATAGGCAGGTAGGCAGAGAGACACAGTTGTCTGAGTATTAAGAATGGAATTGAATCAATAATCAATAATACGAAATTAAATAAGGTCAGATGGTGTAGAATCTGTTTCTGTAGAATTGGGGCATCAAAAATGTGAAATAATGCAGTTGGAGTCATATACAGGGCGCTGTGGTGTAAGATACACCAGGAGCTAGAAAGATCTGTAGGAAAGGCAACGCTACAGTGATCATGTGGGATTTTATTATACAGGTGGAGTGGGAATTCAGATTGATAATGGTTGGCAGGAAAATGAATGTGTGGGAGGTGCATGAGATGGCCTTTTGGAGCAGATTGTTCATGCAGACTAGTTGAGGGGAGCTTAAGGTGACAGTGAACATAATATGATTGAATTTACTCTGCACTTTCAGATGGAGAAGTTAGAATTAAAAGTAACGGTATTACAGCTGAATAAAGACAATTACAGAGACTTGAGTGAGGAGCTGGGTAGAATTGACTGGGAGACGGGTCCAGCAGGAAAGACAGTGCAACAGTAATGGCAGGAGTTTTTTTTTGGAGTGATTCGGGATGCAGCAGGGATTTATCCTGAGGAAAAAGAAGCTTGTATTGGGAGGATGGGACAACCGTAGCTAACTAGGGAAGTTAGGTATAGCAGAAAAGCAAAAGAGAACTGATATAATGTGTCAAAGTGCAGTGGGAAACCTGAGGATTGGAAAGCTTACAAAGACAAAACAGAGGGCAAACAAAATAAAATAAGGAGGGAGATTATTAAATATGGGGGTAAGCTAGCCAGTAATGTAAAAGAAGACTGTAACAGTTTCTTTCGATATATCAAGCATAAAAGAGCGGCAAAAGTGAACATTGGACTGCTGGAAAATGATACTGGAGATATAGCAGTAGGGAACGATAAAATGCCCAAGGAACTGAATAATTATTTTGCATCATCTTTCATGGTGGAAGGCACGAGTAATACCTTAAACATTCAAGAGATTGAGGAGCCAGAGCTGAGTATGATGCCGCCCCACCCACCACCACCATGGAGAACATTCTAGTAAAAAATGTAATGGCCTGAAGGTGGTTAAATAACCTTGACCAGATGGACTACATCCCAGTATTATAAGGGAGATAGCTGAAGAGGGAGTGGAGCCAATTGTGGTGATCTTTCAGGAACTACTAGAGTAAGCAATGATCCCAGAGCACAGGAAACCCATTAACGTGACACCCCTTTTTAACAAGAGAGTAAGGAAAAAGACAAAAAAAAAACAACCACCATGAATAGTTTAACCTCTGCCGTGGGTAAGATCCTGGAATCCATTGTGAAGGATGAGATTTCTGAATACTTGAAAATGTTTGGTAAATTAGGCCAAATTCAGCATGATTTCATCAAGGGAAGTTAATGCCTGACAAATCTATTGGAAGTCTCTGAAGAGGAAATGAGCAGCTCGACCAAGCACAGGCAATGGATTAATCCACCTGGAATTCAAGAAGGCCTTTGACAAGGTGTCACGCAGGAGATTACTGAGTATGATAAGGGCCCGTGGTGTTAGAGGCAAGGCAGTGGCATGGATAGAAGCTTGTCTGTTTGGCAGGAAGCAGAGAGTGGGGATAAAATAGTATTTTTCAGGATGGCAACCGGGGACAAGTGGTGATCCAGAATGCTCAGTGTTGGAATCATAACTTTTTATTGTTATACTAACAATCCAGATGAGGGAATTCAGGGCACACTGGCTAAGTTTGCAAATGATACAAAGATAGGCAGATGGACAGATCGTATTGAGGAAGCGGAGAGGATGAACAAGGATTTGGGCAGGTAAAGAGATAGTCAGATCCATTCCAACGTTGGAAAGTGTGAGGTAATGCACTTTGAAACGAAGAATAGAGGCATGATCTATTTTCTAAATGGTGAGAAAATTCAGAAATCTGAAGTGCAAAGAGACTTGGGAGTTCTAGTGCAGGGTTCTCTCAAGGTCAGCTTGCAGGTTGAGGCAGTAGTTAGGAGGGCAATTTCAATTATGATTGGGAGCATTGAATATAAGAACTGACGATAGAATGGTGAATCGTTGAAATTTATTGCCATAGAAGGCTGTGGGGGCAGGTCATTGAGGATATTTGAGATGGTGATAGATAGTCTTTGATTATCCAGGGGGTAAAGGGTTATGGGGAGAAGGACGGAGAATGGGTTTGAGAAACCTATCGGTGATGATTAAAAGACGGAGCAGACCCGATGGGTTAACTGTCCTAATTTGTGCTCCAATGTCTTATAAACTTCTGTTCTAAACCTTAAGGAAGTACCTTGCATCTCTGTGAAGATAGATACATGTTCTTCATGAAGGTCAGAAGCTGTTGGGAATAGTTAACTGTTTTAGAATGAAGGTATTGTGGTTACTGTCGGGGTGATGGATAAAATGACATTCAGTGCAGGATCACACACCAACTGCACTGTACTAATGTGAGGAGAGTTTATTCAAAACTTGGACCTCTCCGTCTCTCTCAATGGGGAGTAGGGGTTGGGGTGGATTGGGGTAACATCAGCCCAGGCACTTAAACTATCCCGAATCATGCATCCTGAGTGAAATAGCAGTCATGGAATTTATCTCCTTCTCATTGTCTGTTTAGAATATAAGAAGTGATTGTCCATAACTCTCAGAGTTCAATGCAATCACCTCTTATTCTCTCACAGCGCTGGAGATCAACCTTCACTCACTCCTCATGGTGCCATCATCCCAGGGATTAATCTGGTGGAACTCCTCTTCACTCTCTGAGTGGTAAGGAGATCATTCCTTATAATGGAAAGAAAATCTGTCCACAATACCCCAAATACTGCCTCAACAACACTCTCATGTTTGATCACAATAATTCCTTTCCATCACTTAGCTGGCTCCGTTTCTTTCGTGTGAGACAGGAAACCATTCATTTCCAATGCACTGCCACTGATGTAGAATTTAAAAATAGCTTCACATCTGTAGGTCAGCATTAATAAAGCCAGCACCAGAGGTGCCCATGAAGATGGACATCACTCTTGGCAGAGACCCAAACACAAAGAATGCATCTAAAACAGTGAATGTCTACCTAACTGAATAGAAATGAGCCGTTGGAATATGGGATGCAGGCAGAGGAAGGGAACTACCTTTCATTTTGTTCTGCCGTCACGGCATGTGTGCGACCATGGTCAGGCCAGTATGTTATGCCGAGCTTGAATTGAGTGGTTGTTTCAGCTGTTCCACAGGACAATAAATAGTAAAACAAATTGCCGTGGGTTTGCAGTTAAACAGAGACTTGACCAGAGAAAGATGACCCACTGCCTTCTCTAATGGGCATAAGGCAAGCCGATATCAGCAGATTATTATTCTGTGGTTCTAGAATACGAGCCAATGACGTGATCCACCATATACTGTCTGCCCATCTTTCAGATTTTGTGCAGAGAACAAGTTAAACATCTTAAGTGCAATTATTTTCCAAAGGACACGTGGTTAGAATGGGACTTGAAACAGATGTGTCTGGAATTAACAAAGGCACAAACGATGGTTTATTCAGGAATTGAACTGAGGCTGAGGAGGAGACTGGGATGTCTTAATGGTGGTATTGGAAAGGATTAGTATGTGGGGAGGACATGGAGATGTACACTTTGCAGGAGAAAATGAATCAAAGAGGTTGAGAACAGTGTGTTTTACCCTCGCGTATTGGTGAGTAATTTGTAAATAATAGTTCGCTAGTTATAATTTTTAAGGAATGGAATCTTTGATTGAAGCTGAAAATGTTGGCTTGCAACTTTCCAAAATCTGCATATCATCAGCATCGATTCAGTTCAGACCATTTAACTAAACAGACAGAGTGACTTACCAGGAACACCAACTGTAGCAAGGATAGGATAGTAACCAGCTTGAATAACCATCAGTACATCTTCAATCCGCGATGCTAATGATATCCAAGGTTGGGAAAGCCAGTACAGACCATAGGATAGACTCCTATCCATTGTTGGGAAATTCCAATCTAATGTTCCCAGATTCCCATCTCTCCTGTCTTTCTCTCTGAAGCTGCTAATCCCTGTTATTGCTGTTGGCCATGCTTCCCCTCATACTATATGATACATCACTGAAAGCATGCCCTTATTGATAGAAGAGAGGAACTCTCTAAGGACGCATACGATCCACGGAGACTGACATCATTACAACCACTGAACAAATATCTCCAGTTAACCCCTTTGAATTCAATATTACTTTATTAACATTCAAAATAACGTTGAACATTTATGCATTCTAGGTGTGATGTGGGTATGACTGAAGGAAAGAATGTTGAAGATGGCAGATTGTTTGTGTGTAATCATTCAGCCAACCTTGGATATGGAGGTAATGCCAGAAATTTAACGAAACATAAACATGCTTCTCTGTTCATATGTAAAGAAATAAATCCCATAACTACTGATCAGTCATTGCAAAATCAGCTAAACATTGAGAAAACATCTATCATCCATGATCTGAGAGCAAACTGTGCCAAAAGAAACGTGGGTTACAACAAACAAACAGCATGGATACGTTAACAGCGAATTGAACATGACAAACACAGTTCAGATTGTTATTCCAGGATCAGAGAGGGTAGCTTGGGTCATGCTGCTGATGTTATCGATGTTAATGAACTGTCATGAAGTGTCACTTCATGGACTTCGATTACATTGTGATTATAATATTGGTGAAAAGACAGAAGATGGAGAGGACTGGGGGACATGGCTGATTAGACGGGGTAGAGGGACAGTGATGTTCCCCAGTTACCAGAATTGCAATGTTACTCTTTATAACTCATATGAAGAACAGATTCAAGAATGCATCTACAATGAGGAATTAGCAGAGATAATATTAATGAAATGCGTTTATGCAATATAAAATATAGGAACAAAATGATTTTGTGCACCCACCAATATATGCAAAGTACAAAGAGATAAGGTTGTTAAACTACACTCCTGATATTGAGCTATATAAATTGAAATGTGAATATGTGAATTACATCACTAGGAAAGTGGTGTGCAAACTTTATCAATCATTATTTGACCCACAGAAAAGATCGTGATTTCACTTCTGTCAGTTAGTCCCCTTACTGAGATTCTTTGGCCTAGTCTCTCATACAGTATCGGTGTGTGTTGGTGTGGAGAGGGGGTAGGGGTGGGGGGGGGTTCGTGGAGGCAGGGTGGTGGTTATCATTTCCTGCTGCTCTTGGCACAGACTAATTAAAATCTCTGCTTTCTCCATGGAACCAACCTATTGGCCTAATGGGTCCTGTTTAGCTGTCAGTAACCCAGCTCTGTGATATTGTTGGAAATAAATAATCTGGGATGACAGCCAGTATCAGCATAGTGCTCACAGTGTATGGCGCCCAGACAAAGGGCTTGCCGACCAGAGGAATTTCTAAATAAAGCTTCTAACTTCTGTCTGTCCATATTTATCTACCGTAATGCAGTCTTCTGATCTATCTAATTTCACCCTCATCTAACACCTCTTCCTCTCACACTCAGTCAGTCGCTCCCCTTTCTCTCCGCTCTCAGTTTATCTCCCTTCACTTGCTCTCTCTGTTTACTTCTCTCTCACAAAATCTCCCTTCACACACTCTCTATAACTCCAATTGTGCAGTTCGAGAGCTTGTGACTCCACAATGGGCTGAATGGCCTCCACCCATGTCATAATATTTGAGGTTTTGTGACCAACAATAAATACTTCCTGGACAGACATGCTGGTCCGATGACAGAGACAGTGCACAATCACTCATCATCTTTTCCTGCTCTTCTCTTGTGTACACTGCCTTGAAATGTCTGTTCAAACAAAAACAGACTGAATGAAATTCGAGTAGACGAGAAGGCATTCATGACTGTATATTTCAATCAGGATTTAATTAAGGATGTGATTCCAGAAAATCATAAGAAATGAATGAAAAGCAGGGTAACACAAGAAATGGCAGCGGGGTACAACATGTGGTTCCAATATGTCTCATGGTATTACCAATAGATTATCAATCCAGAAACATCAGCTCCTGTTCTGTGGATCCAGGTTGAATCCCGCCACTGCAGATGGTGGAAATTCAATCCAATAACGTAAAAATATCCCTGGAATTAAGAATCTACTGCTGAGAATGAAATCATTGCCGATTGTCAGAAAAGTCCACCTGTTCCCTAATATCCAGCAATGAAGGAATCTTCCATCCTCACCTGGTCTGGCTGACATTCAACTCCAGACCCAAAGCAATGTCATTGACTCCCAATCGCCCTCTGAAACTGTCTAATGAGTAATTCAGTTGTACCAATCCCTACAAAGTTTCAAACAAATGAAACCGGATGGACCAACTGGCATGGAAATGGGCACCAGAACAGTCAACATTAGAAACATCACTTTAGAACCTGCAGTCTTCCTTACTAACACCTGATGTCTGGTGCCAACATTGGAACAACTGCCTTACAGACTAGTCAAGAAACAGCCCGACATAGGCTTACTCACGGAATCATACATTACAGAAATAACAGAAATTAAACATGGACAAAAGTGTCTTTTACTGATTACCACGTAACGTCGTTCCTCAGCTGAATCAGTCCTCCTCCATATTAAACAACACTTGGAGAAAGCATTGACTGTGGCAAGGCACAAAATGAATTCTGGCCGGGGGATTTCAAAGGCGACTGTCAAGAGTGTTTTTTTTAGATTAGATTACTTACAGTGTCGGAAACAGGCCCTTCAGCCCAACAAGTCCACACTGACCCACCGAAGCGCAACCCACCCATACCCCTATATTTGCCCCTTACCTAATACTACGGGCAATTTAGCATGGCCAATTCACCTGACCCGCACATCTTTGGACTGTGGGAGGAAACCGGAGCACCCGGAGGAAACCCACGCAGACACGGGGAGAACGTGCAAATTCCACACTGTCAGTCGCCTGAGTAGGGAATTGAACCCGGGTCTCAGGCGCTGTGAGACAGCAGTGCTAACCACCGTGCCACCTAAAGTTTTGGCAACAGTACGACTGATCAAGCTGGTCGGCTCCTCAGGACATAGCTGCTAGATTGGGTCAGCAGAAGGTGGTGAGGGAATGAACGGGAGCGTAAAAAAAACATACTTGACCGCATCCTTACTCATCTACCCAATGCAGATGAATTTGTCCATGACAGTATCGGTAAATCCTAATACCGCCTTATCAGTCTACTCTCCATCATCAGTAAAATCATGGAAGGTGTCATCAACAGCGCTATCAAGCAGCATCTGCTCAAAACTAACCTGCTCAGTGACGCACAGTTTGGGTTTTGCCAGGATCATTCAGCTCCTGAACTCGTCACAGACTTGGTTCAAACATAGAAAAAGGAACTGAATTCCAGCCCTTGACATTAAGGCTGCATTCTGCCAATTGTGACAAAAAGGACCCCAAGCAAAAATAGTACCGCGGGCCAACACTCTGTTATAGGTGCCATACCTGACAGATAGGAAGATGGTCATTGTTGTTGGTGGTCAGTCATCTCAGCTCCAGGAAATCTCCGCAGTAGTCCCTTAGGATAATGTCCTAGGTCCAATATCTTCAGCTGCTTCAACAATGACCTTCCTTCCATCATAAGGTGAGAAGTGGGGATATTCGATGATGACTGCACAATGTTCAGCACCATTCGCAAATGCTCAGATAAGGAAGCAGGCCATGCCCTAAGCAAAAATATCTGTGCAAGTAACATTTGCGCCACATACGTTCAGACAATGACTGTCATCGTTGAGAAACAATATAACCACTTTGTATTCAGCAGCATTATCATCACTAATCTCCCCCACTATCAATATTCTGGGGGGTTTCATTGACCAGAAACTCAACTGGATTCGCCACATGAATATAACAGCAGATCAGAGGCTAGGAATACTGCACGAGAAACTCACCTCCTGACTATCCATAGCCTGTCCATTATCTACAAGGCACAAGTCAGGAATGAGATGGAATATCTTCACTTGTCTGAATGAGTGCAACCCCAACAACACTAAAGAAGCTTGACACAATCCAGGACAAAACAGCCCATTTGATTTGCACCACATCCACAAGCATTCAGTCCCTTCACCATGGTCACTCAGGAGCAGCAGTGTGCACTATCTACAAGACACAATGGAGAAATACCTAAAGATCCTCAGACAGCTCCTTCTAATGCATCATAATTAAGCTCTGCAGTCCTGCTAATCTGATCGTAAATGGTGGCGGACGATTAAACAACTCCATTTGGAATGACAAGGGCAGTAGACGTTTGCGAACAGCACCATCTTCCAATTCCCCTCCAAATGAGTCAACATCCTGATTTGGATATGCATTGCCGTTCTTTCACTATTGCTGCGTGAAAACCCTGGAATTCCCTCTTTAGTCACTAGTGGGTCACCGCACAGCAGGTAGGTTGCAGCAGTTGGAGAAGGCAGCTCAGCACCACCTTCTCAAGAGAACTGGGGACGGGCAAGAAATGCTGGGCACATCCAGCAGTGCCCACATCCAAAAAAAATCTTTTTTTAAAAAATAGTTCCAAGTTGAGCATCTCGATGGGACAGTTTATCTGATTTGAACACGAACAGGAAAGCGGTGTTTCTAATATTGAACATTTTAGACTTTTCTGTTATTAAAGGGTGTTCAGTATTCGATGACATATTGTTGCTGAATGCTGTGATAAATTGCATCTGTTCTGTTTAAATCAACAATACGGGCGTATTGTTGGATCAATCCTTCGAAAATATCAGACAGAAAATGACAATTATCGTAGAGAGAATGTACTCCCGCCAGATGAGACTCACTGATAGCAGGTCATATTCAAAATATTAATGGAATACAGGCTGACACTGAATCCTCCCACCGTCCATATCACAGGGGTTACCATTGACCAGAACGTGAAGTCAGATCAATATACAAATACAAGGGTTACAAGAGCAGGTTAGAGATTTACAAGTCTATACAGAATAATAGACCCGGTGTCCTAAACGGCATGAGATATAGCAATAGACTTAGGCCATTCAGCCATTCCTTCATTCTGATACTGTGCCTTTTTGTCATTATCTCTATGAAAAGTGGAAATATCTTTGATTAGATTACTTACAGTGTGGAAACAGCCCTTCGGCCCAACAAGTCCACACCGACCGCCGAAGCGCAACCCACCCATACCCCTACATTTACCCCTTACCTAACACTACGGGCAATTTAGCATGGCCAATTCACCTGACCCGCACATCTTTGGACTGTGGGAGGAAACGGAGCACCCGGAGGAAACCCACGCTGACAAGGGGAGAACGTGCAAACTCCACACAGACAGTCGCCTGAGTGGGAAATGAACCCGGGTCTCACGCGCTGTGAGGCAGCAGTGCTAACCACTGTGCCACCGTGCCGCCCACCATACATCTACATACTGACTGCATCAATTTTTTCAGCAATCCATTAGTTTCAATCAGAACTCCCCCAGCCCCCAACCCCCACAATTCTTCTAAATTCCATCGAGTGCACACACTGCCGCTCATATGACAAGCTATCATCGCCAGGATCGATCACCTCCAACACCAGCAGATCTTTCTCCAGACATAGTGCCCAAAACAGCTCACAATTGGCCAAATGCTGTCTGTCCATAGCCATTACATTCTCAGCAGTATGTCCCCGTCTTGCATTCTTGCTCTCTTGAAACGAATGTGAACATATCTTTTGCTTTCCTAACTGCCAACTGAACATGCACGTTAACCATAAGAGAGGACGAGTGCTTCAAAATCCTTTTGGGCTTCAGATTTAATGGATCCTATTAGAATTTCGTGTCTCCTCTTACACCTACCAAAGTGCATATTCTCACACGTTCCCATATTGTGCTCCATCAGCCACGTATTTTCCCACAGTCCTAAACTGTTCAAGCCTTTCTGCAGCTTCCCACTTCCTCAATATCATCTGCAAATTTAGCAAAACTGCCCTCAGTCCTTTGTTCAGTTTGTTCATACATAATACATTTCTTGGCTCCCTGAGGACCGTCCACCATCTATAAGGCACAAATGTCTCGGTGCTTGACTCCATTCAGGTTGAACCAGTGGCTTGACTTGAATTACACCTGTAAAGTTTTCACTCCCTGCACCACGGACTCTCAGTAGAAGCACATCCTACCCCCTTTTGTTGTGAGTTTACTTCATTAATGGCGCACAATCCCAGTCTATTGATGTCAATCTGTCTCAACACTAACTGAGTGGTGCTCACACCAACTATGTCACTGTCTCTTGATGACGATGGAGGGGGAGGTTGGCGAGGGGTTGTCTATGATGAATACTTGCGTGACTGCCAGGCTGAAACCTGCCCCGACAGACTCAGATGTACCTGTGCCCGCTGTCACCGCTGCAGGCATGAACAGTCTTCCTGCAGATCAAATCAAGGAAAGTGAAGGACCTGGATAGTGTTCCAGGCTGAGCATTCAGATCCTGTGAAGACCAACTGGCAGAGGTATTCGCATACAATTTCAGCCTTTCCCTCCCACAAGCTGAAGTCTCACCTGCTTCAAGAAGACCAACATCAACCTTCATCATTGTGCTTCCAATTAAACCTGTTGGACTATAACCTGGTGTTGTGTGATTTTTAACTTTGTACACTCCAAAACAACACCGGCATCTCCAAATCATAACATCATAACACAGCTGTGTCCCTCAGCTCGCTACTGTACTCCCTGTACACACAGGGCTGTGTCCTCAGCCCCTACTGTACTCCCCTGTACACACACGGCTGTGTCCCTCAGCCCCACACTGTACTCACTGTACACACACGGCTGTGCTCTCAGCCCCCTACTGTACTCCGGTACACACACGGCTGTGTCCGTCAGCTCGCTACTGTACTCATGTACACACACGGCTGTGCCCGTCAGCCACCTACTGTACTCCCTGTACACACCCGGCTGTGTCCCTCAGCCCCCTACTGTACTCCCTGTATACCGACTGCTGTACCTCAGTCAGCTACCATATTCCCTGTGCACGCAAGGCTGTGTTCTCACTCCCGACTGTAGTCTCTGTGCACCAAGAGATGTGCCATCAGCCCCCAACTGTACTCCCTGTGCATACACACCTGTGCCCTCAGCCCGCTACTGTACTCCCTGTACACACACGGCTGTGTCCCTCAGCCCCCTACTGTACTCCCTGTACACACACGGCTGTGTCCTCAGCCCCCTACACGTTACACACGTTACACACGTGGCTGTGTCCTCAGCCCCCTACTGTACTCCGTTACACACATGGCTGTATCCCTCATCCCCCTACTGTACTCTGTTACACACACGACTGTGTTCTCAGCCCCTTACTGTACTCCGGTACACACATGGTTGTGTCCTCAGTCCCCTACTGTACTCCCTGTGCATACACAGCTGTGTCCCTCAGCTCACTACTGTACTCCCTGTGCACACACGGCTGTGTCCTCAGCCCCCTACTGGACTCCCTGTTACACACACGGGCTGTATTATCAGCCCCTACTGTACTCGGTACACAAATGGCTGTGTCCTCAGTCCCTACTGTACTCCCTGTGCATATACAGCTGTGTCCCTCAGCCTCACTACTGTACTCCCTGTACACACACGGCTGTGTCCCTCAGCCCCCTACTGTACTCCCTGTACGCACACGGCTGTGTCCCTCAGCCCCCCACTGTACTCCCTGTACACACACCGCTGTGTCCTCAGCCCCCTACTGTACTCCCTGTGCACACACGGCTGTGTCCTCAGCCCCTACTGGACTCCCTGTACACACACGGCTGTATTATCAGCCCCTACTGTACACGGTACACACGTGGCTGTGTCCCTCAGCACCCTACTGTACTCCCTGTACACACACGGCTGTGTCCCTCAGCCCCCTACTGTACTCCCTGTACACACCACGGCATTGTATTCTCAGCCCCTATGTACTCCGGTACACACGTGGCTGTTTGCAAATTCCAAGCAATGCCAACTGTACGTTCGCTGTTGACATCACCAAAGCAGGAAAGGATATTTCAACAACGATGAGTCTGAAACACAGAAAGGAGATAGTGGGTTTGGTGGCATGGTGGAATGTTAATAACCTCCCTCTCAAATTCCGCAAAGTAAAGGAACTGATCATTGGCTTTCGAACGAAAGGAGGGGAAAAAGCCACTATTT
>NW_026869142.1:208434-313154 GCF_020745735.1 Hemiscyllium ocellatum | reverse complement strand
CACACCACACACACACACACACACACACACACACACACACACACACTCCTAATCAGTTGAAAGCTCTGTCTACAGCCATGGTTAGGATTCACTCGGATTCTGGTCCCAGCACGGTTCAGATGACGACTGTCCAATCGGAGCAAGGCCTTTTTCCTCAGTAATAAATGTATTTTATTCAACACAAATATGAAAGGATAAAAATGCTTTTCTGTACATACCAAACATGAAAGTTACAAAAAGACAATATTGTTAAATAAACTTCTATGTGGAGCTATAGTTTTTTATAATATGAATTACAAAAGCATGGAAGTGGTGTGCAAACTTTATCAATCGTTATTTGACTCACAGCTGAGATCCTGATTTCCCCTCTGCCAGTGATTCCCTTCACTGAGATTCCCTTCCTGCCTCTCATGCAGTGTCTAGAGGGGCTACAAGTTCCTGTTGGCCCAGAATATTTAAATTATCCACTTCTCCCTGGAACAAATCATTGGTCTATTGGATTGTGTTAAGCAGTCAGAAACTCAGCTCTGGGATGTTATTGGCGATAAATGATCTGGGATGACAGCCAGTATCAGCATGGTGCCCACAGGGTATGGCACCAGACAAAGGCTGACAGTCTGTGAGGGATTCTAAGAAAAGTTTCTGTGCATTTCTCCTCATGCTATCTCCTGATCTGACTTCAGACATCCCTTGCTTCTCATTCTATAGCTCCTTTTTTCACTCTGTTTATCTCACTTCATTGTCTTTCTCTCTGTTTATTTCTCTCCCTCTCAGTCTAGCTCCAATCATTCCCTCTATTTTCAAGCTGTCAATTTGGAGAGCTCATGGACACATGGTGGGCTGAATGGCCTCCTTCTGTGTTGTATTAATTCTGAAGTTGTCTGACCCACAGTAACAAGTTTTGGTGCCTGGAGAGACAAGCTGGTCCAGTGAAGGACACAGTGGACAATTAACCATTATCTCTTCCTATTTTCTGACATGCAGCGATATCAAAATATCTGTTCAAACAAACAGATTCCTTATATTAAAATCACCACACTTCAGACTGCCAGGCCATTGTACTCAGTACCCTCTGTCTGTTTTCTTTTGTTGTTGGTCTGAGCTGTACTAGGATTAGTCTCAACTCCTCCTTATTTACTGTACCTGTGGACTATTGCTGTGGTTCGACACACCCCTCCACCACACCCCTTCCCCACCACTGCCACACGCTAGTTTAAACCTCGTAAAGGACAATATCAAACCTGTCCGCCAGGAGACGGATTGCTGCCAGTTCAAGACCATCCCGTCCATCTTCTTTATATCCTATCAACGCGGGATTCCAATGATCCACATATCGGAGATTGTTATCAGCTCATGTGCATCCCGTCCTTTTTGTGTATATCCTCCCGACTCGGGAATCCCAATGATACACATATCGGAAGTGCTGCCTCTCTGACCAGTTCCCGATCGTATTTAACTGCGCTACCTTACGATTCCTAACCTTACTCGCACGTGACATATTCTAATGTGGCCAAAATATCCTTCAGCACAACTCCAGCAAGGCCTTTTCTTTTAAATAGATAAATAAAAACTTAAGTGTGACGTCAGGAAAGTGAGACCACTGAATCAGTCCAATCACCACCGGATCTGATATTTATCCCCGCCACCAAACCTGTTTGACAAGGCATACATATGGGCCATCTATTTGCAGATGGACGAGGATAAACAGAAGATTAGAAAATGTCAGAGCAGATGGAAGTAATTCAGCCTGTTTACTCAGCTTTGCTATTCAATTGGATTCTAGTTATTCTGTTCCTTTCAATGATAGGGTCTTTACCCAGCATCCCCAGCGGGTCAGAAAGTTCCCATTGTCGTTGTGTGCACAGTCCTGCGAAGGGAGTATTCCGTGCCAGGCAATGGGGTGTGGGGAGGGGTGGCACAAGGAAAGGCTGCATGTAGTGCCGATCTACGAGGGAACTGAGAGAGATGGAATGGGCATCCTGGGACACTGCACTCAGGCAAGTGACAGGGCAAAATTCCTGAACACCCAGAGGAACCCGCAAACCACGGCTGCTTTTACAAAAACCTGTCACATTTGCTGCATTTCTCCATCGAACAAAAGCAAAAATACTGTAGGATGGTAGAAATCTGAAGCAAACACAGAGACGTACTGTGGAGAGAGAAAAGAGTTAACGCTCCCAATGCAGACACCGGAAGAATGTACAAAGTCCACACAGACAGGGTCCAGAGATTGAAAATGAACCCAGTTCCTAGCACTGTGAGGCAGCATTGCTGTGTCACCATGCTGCCCAATGATGGATAATTGGGGATAGTATAGTTAAAAGCATAGATACTGTTCTCCGTGATCGGGATTAAGAGTTCTGAAGGTTGTGTTGCCTACATTGTGCTCGGGTTTGGGATATATCATCTGGGTTGCAGAACTTAGAGCGGGAGGGGAATGATCCAGTGGTCAGGGTCCGTGTATGTAGGTACCAACAGCTGGACAAACAAATGACAATGCGAAGAGCGCGGGTAATACAATACTGAACTATTATATCGGAATGCATGTAGTATAAGGAATAAGGTAAATTAGCTTGTGACTCATCCATAAATTGGCAGGTACGACATAGTGGGCATTACAGTGACATCGCTGCAAGAGGATCAGGATTGGGAGCTGAATATTCAAGGATATTCATCCTGTAGAAAAGATAGACAGATGGCCAGAGAGATACAGTTGTCTAAGCATTAAGAATGGAATTCGAATCAATGATCAATAATAAGAAATGTAATAAGGTCAGATGGTGTAGAATCTGTGTCGGTAGAATTGGGTAATCAAAAAAGTGAAAAATGCAGTTGGAGTTATATACAGGGAGCTGTGGTGTAAGATACACCAGGAACTAGAAAGATCTGCAGGAAAGGCAAAGTTACAGTGATCATGTGGGATTTTATTATACAGATGGACTGGGAATTCAGATTGATAGTGGTTGGCAGGAAAAGGAATTTGTGGAATGTCTACAAGATGGCGTTTTGGAGCAGCTTGTACAGGCAGACTAGATGAGGGGATCTTAAGGTGACAGTGATCATAATATGATTGAATTTACTCTGCACTTTCAGGTGGAGAAGATAGAATCAGAAGTAATGGTATTGCAGCTGAATAAAGGCAATTACACAGACATGAGTGAGGAGCTGGGTAGAATTGACTGGGAGACGGGCCCAGCAGGAAAGATAGTATAACAGCAATGGCAAGAGATTTTTGGAGTAATTCAGGCTACAGCAGAGATTTATCCTAAGGAAAAAGAGGCTTGTATAGAGAAGATGGGACAACCATCGCTGACTAGGGAAGTCGGGTATAGCATAAAAGCAAAAGAGAACTGATATAATGTTGCAAAGTGCAGTGGGAAACCTGAGGATTGGAAAGCTTACAAAGACAAAACAGAGGGCAAACAAAATCAAATAAGGAGGGAGATTATTAAATATGGGGGTAAGCTAGCCAGTAATGTAAAGGAAGACTGTAACAGTTTCTTTCAATATATAAAGTATAAAAGAGCGGCAGAAGTGAACATTGGACTGCTGGAAAATGATACTGGAGAGATAGCAGTGGGAACGAGAAAATGGCCAAGGAACTGAATAATTACTTTGCATCAGCTTTCATGGTGGAAGGCACGAGTAATACCTTAAACATTCAAGAGACTGAGGGACCAGAGCTGAGTATGATGGCCCCACCATGGAGAACATTCTAGAGAAAAATGTAATGGTCCAAAGGTGGGTAAATAACCTTGACCAGATGGACTACATCCCAGTATTATAAGGAGATAGCTGAAGAGGGAGTGGAGGCAATTGTGATGATCTTTCAGGAACTACTAGAGTAAGGAATGATCCCAGAGCACTGGAAACCCATTAACGTGACACCCTTTTTAACAAGAGAGTAACGAAAAAGACAAAAAAAAACCCACCATGAATAGTTTAACCTCTGTCATGGGTAAGATCCTGGAATCCATTGTGAAGGATGAGATTTCTGAATACTTGAAAATGTTTGGTAAAATAGGGCAAAGTCAGCATGATTCCATCAAGTGAAGTTAATGCCTGACAAATCCATTGGAAGTCTCTGAAGAGGAAATGAGCAGCTCGACCAAGCACAGCCAATGGATGGTATCCACCTGGAATTCAAGAAGGCATTTGACCAGGTGTCACACAGGAGATTACTGAGTATGATAAGGGTCCGTGGTGTTAGAGGCAAGGCAGTGGCATGGATATAAGCCTGTCTCTTTGGCAGAAAGCAGAGAGTGGGGATAAAATAGAACCTCTCAGGATGGCAGCCGGCGACAAGTGGTGATCCAGAATGCTCAGTGTTGGAATCATAAATTTTTACTTGTTACATTAACAATCCAGATGAGGGAATTGAGGGCACTCTGGCTAAGTTTGCAGACGATACAAAGATAGGCAGATGGACAGGTCGTATTGAGGAAGCGGAGAGGCTGAAAGAGGATTTGGACAGGTAAAGAGATCGTCAGATGCATTCCAACGGTGGAAAGTGTGAGGTCATGCACTTTGGCATGAAGAATAGAGGCATGGTCTATTTCCTAAATGGTGAGAAAATTCAGAAATCTGAAGTGCAAAGGGAATTGGGAGTTCTAGTGCAGGATTCTCTCAAAGTCAGCTTGCAGGTTGAGGCAGTAGTTAGGAGGGCAATTGCAATTATGATTGGGAGCATTGAATATAAGAACTGACTCTATAGATTTGGTGAATCGTTGAATTTTCTGGTGCCATAGAAGGGTGATAAAGGGGCAGGTCATTGAGTATATTTTAGACATAGGACAGTGATAAGGATAGTGAATCTTTGAAATTTATTGCCAGGAGGTCATTGAGTATATTGGGTAGATAGTGGGGGAGAAGGGTTACGGAGAATGGGTTTGAGAAACCTATCGGCGATGATTGAAAGACGGAGCAGACCCGATGGGTTAACTGTCCTAATTTATGCTCCAATGTCTTATAAACTTCTGTTCTAAACCTTAAGGAAGTACCTTGCATCTCTGAGAAGATAGATTCATGTTCTTCATGAAGGTCAGAAGCTGTTGTGAATAGTTAACTGTTTTAGAATGAAGGTATTGTGGCTACTGTCGGGTGGTGGATAAAATGACATTCAGTGCAGGATCACACACCAACTGCACTGTACTAATGTGGGGAGAGTTTATTCAAAACTTGGACCTCTCCGTCTCTCTCAATGGGGAGTAGGGGTTGGGGTGGATGGGGGTAACATCCGCCCAGGCACTTAAACTATCCCGAATCATGCATCCTGAGTGAAATAGCACTCATGGAATTTATCACCTTCTCATTGTCTGTTTAGAATATAAGGAGTGATTGTCCATCACTCTCAGGGTTCAATGCAATCACCTCTTATTCTCTCACAGCGCTGGAGATCAACCTTCACTCACTCCTCATGGTGCCATCATCCCAGGGATTAATCTGGTGGAACTCCTCTTCACTCTCTGTGGGAAGGAGATCACTCCTTATAATGGAAAGAAAATCTGTCCACAATACCCCAAATACTGCCTCAACAACACTCTCAGGTTTGATCACAATAATTCCTTTCCATCACTTAGCTGGCTCCATTTCTTTCGTGTGAAACAGGAAACCATTCATTTCCAATGCACTGCCACTGATGTAGAATTTAAAAAACAGCTTCACATCTGTAGGTCAGCATTAATAAAGCCAGCACCAGAGGTGCCCATGGAGATGGACATCACTCTTGGCAGAGACCCAAACACAAAGAATACATCTAAAACAGTGAATGGCTACCTAACTGAATGGAAATGAGCCGTTGGAATATGGGATGCAGGCAGAGGAAGGGAGCTACCTTTCCTTTTGTTCTGCCCTCACGGGATGTGTGCAGCCATGGTCAGGCCAGCATGTTATGCCGAGCTTGAATGAGTGGTTGTTTCAGCTGTTCCACAGGACAATAAATAGTAAAACAAATTGCCGTGGGTTTGCAGTTAAACAGAGACTTGACCAGAGAAAGATGACCCACTGCCTTCTCTAATGGGCATAAGGCAAGCCGGTATCAACAGATTATTATTCTGTGGCCCCAGAATACGAGCCAATGACGTGACCCACCATACACTGTCTGCCCATCTTTCAGATTTTGTGCAGAGAACAAGTTAAACATCTCAAGTGCAATTATTTTGCAATGGACACGTGGTTAGAAGGGACTTGAAACAGATGTGTCTGGAATTAACAAAGGAACAAACGATGGTTTATTCAGGAATTGAACTGAGGCTGAAGAGGAGACTGGGACGTCTTAATGGTGGTATTGGACAGGATTGGTATGTGGAGAGGATATGGTGATGTCTTTTGCAGGAGAAAATGAATCAAAGAGGTTGAGAACAGTGTGTTTTACCCTCGCGTATTGGGGAGTAATTTGTAAATAATAGTTTGCTAGTTATAATTTCTAAGGAATGGAATCTTTGATTGGAGCTGAAAACGTTGGCTTGCACCTTTCCAAAATCTGCATATAATGAGCATCGATTCAGTTCAGACCATTTCACTAAACAGACAGAGTGACTTACCAGGAACACCAACTGTAGCAAGGATAGGATAGTAACCAGCTTGAATAACCATCAGTACATCTTCAATCCTCGATGCTAATGATATCCAAGGCTGGGAAAGCCAGTACAGACCATAGGATAAACTCCTATCCATTGTTGGGACATTCCAGTCTAATGTTCCCAGATTCCCATCTCTCCTGTCCTTCTCTCTGAAGCTGCTAATTCCTGTTACTGCTGTTGGCCATGCTTCCGCTCACTATGGGATACAACACTGAAAGCATGCCCTTATTGATAGAAGAGAGGAACTCTCTAAGGACGCATACGATCCACGGAGACTGACATCATTACAATCACTGAACAAATAGCTCCAGTTAACCCCTTTGAATTCAATGCTACTTTATTAACATTCAAAATAACGTTGAACATTTATGCATTCTGGGTGTGATATGGGTATGACTGAAGGAAGGAATGTTGAGGATGGCAGATTGTTTGTGTGTAATCATTCAGTCAGCCTTGGATATGGAAATAATGCCAGAAATGTAACGAAACATAAACATGCTTCTCTGTTCAAATGTACAGAAATAAATCCCATAACTACTGATCAGTCATTGCAAAATCAGTAAAACATTGAGAAAACATCTATCATCCATGATCTGATAGCAAAACGTGCCAAAAGAAACGTGGCTTACAACAAACAAACGGCATGGATACGTTAACAGCGAATTGAACATGACAAACACAGTTCAGATTGTTATTCCAGGATCAGAGAGGGCAGGTGTGGGTCATGCTGCTGATGTAATCGATGTTAAGGAACTGTCATGAAGTGTCATTTAATGGACTTCGATTACATTGTGATTATAATATTGGTGAAAAGACAGAAGATGGAGAGGACTGGGGGACATGGCTGATTAGACTGGGTGGAGGGACAGTGATGTTCCCCAGTTACCAGAATTGCAATGTTACTCTTTATAACTCATATGAAGAACAGATTCAAGAATACATCTACAATGAGGAATTAGCAGAGATAATATTAATGAAATGCGTTTATGCAATATAAAATGTAGGAACAAAATGATTTTGTGCACCCCCCAATATATGCAAAGTACAAAGAGATAAGGTTGTTAAAATACACTCCTGATATTGAGCTATATAAATTGAAATGTGAATATGTGAATTACATCACTAGAAAATGGTGTGCAAACTTTATCAATCATTATTTGACCCACAGTTAAGATCGTGATTTCACTTCTGTCAGTTAGTCCCCTTACTGAGATTCTTTGGCCTAGTCTCTCATACAGTATCGGTGTGTGGTGGGTGTGGAGAGGGGGTAAGGGTGGGGGGAGGGGGTTCGTAGAGGCAGGGTGGTGGTTATCATTCCTGCTGCTCTTGGCACAGACTAATTAAAAGCTCTGCTTTCTCCATGGAACTAACCTATTGGCCTCATGGGTTCTGTTTAGCTGTCAGTAACCCAGCTCTGTGATATTGTTGGAAGTAAATAATCTGGGATAACAGCCAGTATCAGCACAGTGCTCACAGTGCACGGCGCCCAGACAAAGGGCTTGCCGACCAGAGGAATTTCTAAATAAAGCTTCTAACTTCTGTCTGTCCATATTTATCTACCGTAATGCAGTCTTCTGATCTATCTAATTTCACCCTCATCTAACACCTCTTCCTCTCACACTCAGTCAGTCGCTCCCCTTTCTCTCCGCTCTCAGTTTATCTCCCTTCACTTGCTCTCTCTCTCTCTGTTTACTTCTCTCTCACAAAATCTCTCTTCACACACTCTCTATAACTCCAGTTGTGCAGTTCGAGAGCTTGTGACTAAACAATGGTCTGAATGGCCTCCATCCATGCCATAATAATTGAGGTTTTGTGACCACAATAAATACTTCCTGGACAGACATGCTGGTCCGATGACAGAGACAGTGCACAATCACTCATCATCTTTTCCTGCTCTTCTCTCGTTTACAGCTGCCTTGAAATGTCTGTTCAAACAAAACAGACTGAATGAAATTCGAGTAGACGAGAAGGCGTTCATGACTGTATATTTCAATCAGGATTTAATGAAGGATGAGATTCCAGAATAATATCAGAAATGAATGAAAAGCAGGGTAACACAAGAAATGGCAGCGGGGTACAACATGTGGTTCCAATATGTCTCATGGTATTACCAATAGATTATCAATCCAGAAAAATCAGCTCCTGTTCTGTGGATCCAGGTTGAATCCCGCCACTGCAGATGGTGGACATTCAATCCAATAATGTAAAAATATCCCTGGAATTAAGAATCTACTGCTGAGAATGAAATCATTGACGATTGTCAGAAAAATCCACCTGATTCCCTAATATCCTGCCATGAAGGAATCTTCCAACCGCACCTGTTCTGGCTGATATGCAACTCCAGACCCAAAGCAATGTCATTGACTCCCAATCGCCCCCTGAAATGGTCTAATGAGTCATTCAGTTGTACCAATCCCTACAAAGTTTCAAACAAATGAAACCGATTGGACCACCTGGCATGGAAATGGGCACCAGAAAATTCAACATTAGAAACATCACTGTAGAACCTGCAGTCTTCCTTACTAACACCTGAGGACTGGTGCCAACATTGGAACAACTGCCTTGCAGACTAGTCAAGAAACAGCCCAACATAGGCTTACTCACGGAATCATACATTACAGAAATCACAGAAATTAAACATGGACAAAAGTGTCTCTTACTGATTACTACGTAACGTCGTTCCTCAGCTGAATCAGTCCTCCTCCATGTTAAACAACACTTGGAGAAAGCATTGACGGTGGCAAGGGCACAAAATGAATTCTGGCCGGGGGATTTCAAAGTCGACTGTCAAGAGTGTTTTTTTTAAGATTAGATTACTTACAGTGTGGAAACAGGCCCTTCGGCCCAACAAGTCCACACCGACCTGCCGAAGCGCAACCCACCCATACCCCTACATTTACCCCTTACCTAACATTACAGGCAATTTAGCATGGCACATTTTTGGACTGTGGGAGGAAACCGGAGCACCCGGAGGAAACCCACGCAGACACGGGGAGAACATGCAAACTCTACACAGTCAGTCGCCAGTGTCGGGAATTGAACACGGGTCTCAGGCGCTGTGAGACAGCAGTGCTAACCACTGTGCCGCCTACTGTTTTGGCAACAGTACGACTGATCATGCTGGTCGGCTCCTCAGGACACAGCTACTAGATTGGGTCAGCAGAAGGTGGTGAGGGAATGAACTAGAGGGTTAAAAAACATACCTGACCTCGTCCTTACTCATCTACCAAGTGCAGATGTATATGTCCATGACAGTATCGGTAAAAGTGACCACCACACCGTCCTTGTGAAGACGAAGTCTATTGTCTCCATAAGCTCTATTGTGTTGTGTGGCACTATCACCATGCTAAATGGCACAACTTTTAGCAGATCTAGCAACTCAAGACTGTCCGTCCATAAGACACTGCGGACCATCAATAGCAGCAGAACTGTACTCCAGCATAATCTGTAACATCACGGCCCAGCATTCCCTCACTCAACCATTACCATCAATCCAGAGGATTAACCCTGGTTCAATGGAGAATGCAGAAGGGCATTCCAGGAGCAGAACCAGGAATATATAAAGATAAAAATGTTCATCTGCTGAAGCTTCCAAGCAGAAATACCTGCGTGCCAGATAGCATAAACAGCAAGGGACAGACAGAGCTTAGCGATCACAGAACCAATGCATCAGAATTAAGCTCTGCAGTCCTGCTAATCTGATCATGAATGGTGACGGACGATTAAACAACTCACCAGAGCAGGAGTCTCCACAAATATCCCCAACCTCAATGATGGAGGAACCCAGCACATCAGTGCAAAATATAAGGCTGAAGCTTTCATTGCAATCTTCAGTCAGAAGTTTCGAGTCGATGATCCATTTCGGCCTCCTCCGGTCCCCATCATTACAGAGAGCAGTCTTCAGCAAATTCGATTATCTGATATCAAGAAACGGTTGAAGGCACTTAATGCTGCAAAGGCTATAGGCCCTGATAACATGCCAGCAATAGTCCTGAAGACTTGTGCTCCAGAACATCACGCTCCCCTAGCCAAGCTGTTCCAGTATGTTTACAAACCGACAATGCGGAAAAATGGCTCAAGTGTGTTCTCTACATAAAACGCAGGACAAATTCTACCCATCCAAATACCGCCTTATTAGTCTACTCTCCATCATCAGTAAAATGATGGAAGGTGTCATCAACAGTGCTATCACACTGCACCTGCTCAAAACTAACCTGCTCAGTGACGCCCAGTTTGGGTTTTGCCAGGATCACTCTGCTCCTGAACTCGTCACAGACTTGGTTCAAACATAGAAAAAGGAACTGAATTCCAGCCCTTGACATTAAGGCTGCATTCTGCCAAATGTGACATCATGGACCCCAAGCAAAATTGGTACCGCGGGCCAACACTCTGTTATAGGAGTCATACCTGACAGATAGGAAGATGGTCATTGTTGTTTGAGGTCAGTCATCTCAGCTCCAGAAAATCTCCGCAGTAGTCCCTTAGGATAATGTCCTAGATCCAAACATCTTCAGCTGCATCAACAATGACCTTCCTTCCATCATAAGATGAGAAGTGGGGATATTCGATGATGACTGCACAATGTTCAGCACCATTCGCAAATGCTTAGATACGGAAGCAGGCCATGCCCTAAGCAAAAATATCTGGGCAAGTAACATTCGCGCCACATAATGTCATCATTGAGAAACAATATAACCACTTTGTATTCAGCAGCATTATCATCACTAATCTCCCTCACTATCAATATTCTGGGGGGTTTCATTGACCAGAAACTCAACTGGACTCGCCACATGAATATAACAGCAGATCAGAGGCTAGGAATACTGCACGAGAAACTCACCTCCTGACTACCCATTGCCTGTCTTTTATCTACAAGGCACAAGTCAGGAATGATGGAATATCTTCACTTGTCTGAATGAGTGCAGCCCCAACAACACTAAAGAAGCTTGACACAATCCAGGACAAAACAGCACAGTTGATTTGCACCACATCCACAAGCATTCACTCCCTTCACCATGGTCACTCAGGAGCAGCAGTGTGCACTATCTACAAGACACAATAGAGAAATACCCAAAGATCCTCAGACAGCTCCTTCTAATGCATCAGAATTAAGCTCTGCAGTCTTGCTAATCTGATGGTAAATGGTGGCGGACGATTAAACAACTCCATTTGGAATGACAAGGGCAGGAGACTTTTGAGAACAGCACCATCTTCCAATTCCCCTCCAAACGAGTCAACATTCTGATTTGGATATGCATTGCCGTTCCTTCACTATTGCTGCGTGAAAACCCTGGAATTCCCTCTTTAGTCACTAGTGAGTCACCACACAGCAGGTAGGTTGCAGCAGTTCGAGAAGGCAGCTCAGCACCACCGTCTCAAGGGCAACTGGGGACGAGCAAGAAATGCTGAGCACATCCAGCAGTGCCCACATTCAAAAAAGTCTTTTTTAAAAATAGTTCCAAGTTGAGCATCTCGATGGGACAGGTTATCTGATTTGAACACGAACAGGAAAGCGGTGTTTCTAATATTGAACATTTTAGACTTTTCTGTTATTAAAGGGTGTTCAGTATTCGATGACATATTGTTGATGAATGCTGTGATAAGTTGTACCTGTTTTGTTTAAATCAACAATACTGGCGTATTGTTGGATCAATCCTTCGAAAATACCAGACAGAAAATGGCAATCATCATAGAGAGAATTTACTCCCGCCAGATGAGACTCACTGATAGCAGCTCATATTCAAAATATTAATGGAATACTGGCTGACACTGAATACTCCCACCGTCCATATTACAGGGGTTACCATTGACCAAAACGTGAAGTCAAATCAATATACAAATACAAGGGTTACAAGAGCAGGTTAGAGATTTACAAGTCTACACGGAATAATAGACCCGGTGTCCTAAACGGCATGAGATATAGCAATAGACTTAGGCCATTCAGCCCATTCCTTCATTCTGATACTCTGCCTTTTTGTCATTGTCTCTATGAAAAGTGGAAATACCTCCTACATACTGACTCTATCAGTTTTATCAGTAATCCATTAGTTTCAATCAGACCCCCCACCCCCACAATTCTTCTAAATTCCATCGAATGCACACACTGCCGCTCATATGACAAGCCATCACCCCCAGGATGAATCACCTCTAACACCAGCAGATCTTTCTCCAGAGATAGTGTCTAAAACAGCTCACAATTGGCCAAATGCTGTCTGTCCATAGCCTATTACATTCTCAGCAGTATGTCGCCTGTCTTGCATTCTTGCTCTCTTGAAACGAATGCGAACATTGCTTTTGCTTTCCTAACTGACAACTGAACATGCACGTTAACCATAAGAGAGGACGAGTGCTTCAAAATTATTTTGTGCTTCAGATTTAATGGATCCTATTAGAACATAGTGTCTCCTCTATTCCGCCTACCAAAGTCCATATTTTCACACGTTCCCATATTGTGTTCCATCAGCCACGTGTTTTTCCACAGTCCTAAACTGTTCAAGCCTTTCTGCAGCTTCCCCACTTCCTCAATATCGTCTGCAAACTTAGCAAAACTGCCCTCAAGTCCTTTGTTCAGTTTGTTCATATATAATACATTTCCTGGCTCCCTAAGACCATCCACCATCTACAAGGCACAACAGTCAAGGTGCTTGACTCCATTCAGGTTGAAGCACTGCCTTGACTTGAATTACACCTGGAGAGTCTTCACTCCCTGCACTACTGACTCTCAGTAGAAGCACACCCTACCCCCTTTTGTTGTGAGTTTACTTCATTGTGGCGCACAATCCCAGTCTATTGATGTCACTCCGTCTCAACACTAACTGAGTGGTGCTCACACCAACCATGTCACTGTGCATTGATCACGATGGAGGGAGGTCGGCGAGGGGATGTCTATGATGAATAACTGTGTGACTACCAGGCTGAAACCTGCCCCGACAGCCTCGGATGTACCTGTGTCCGCTGTCACCACTGCAGGCATGATCAGTCTTCCTGCAGGTCAAATCAAGGAAAGTGAAGGACCTGGATAGTGTTCCCGGCTGAGTACTCTGATCCTGTGAGGGCCAACTGGCAGAGGTATTCACATACAATTTCAGCCTTTCCCTCCCACAAGCCAAAGTCCCAACCTGCTCCAAGAAGACCAACATCAACCTTCATGATTGTGCTTCCAATTAAACCTGTTGGACTATACCCTGGTGTTGTGTGATTTTTAACTTTGTACACCCGAGTCCAACCCCGGCATCTCCAAATCATAACATCTACCTTGTAAGTGAGAAAGCTCATGCTTTAATGACATAATGATTGCTGTCCAGTGGCTCTCACCTCACTAAATACGGAGTGATTTGAAAGGCTGGTTATGGCCCACATCACCTCCAATCTCCCAGCCTGACTTGCTCCCCTATAATATGCCGACTGATGTAACGGGTCCACAACTGATGCTGTATCCCGAGCCCTGCACCCATTCCTAGGACATCTGGACAACAAAGACACCTACACCGGACTCCTGCACATTGATGACAGCTCCACCTTAAACATCATTATCCCCTCCAGACTGATCTCAAAATTCCGTGACCTTAGTCGCAGCTCCACCCTCTGCAACTGGATCCCCCGGTCTCTGACCCACAGAACACAATTAGTGAAGATAGGTATCTGCACCTCCGTCACAATAACACTCAACACTGGAGCTCCTGAAGGATGTGTCCTCAGCCCCCCAGTGTACTCCCTGTACACACATGGCTGTGTCCCTCAGCCCCCTACTGTACTCCCGGTACACACATGGCCGTGTCCTCAGCCCCCTACTGTACAACCTGTACACACCTGGCTGTGTCCTCAGCTCCCTACTGTACTCCCTCTACACACACGGCTGTGTCCTCAGCCCCCTACTGTACCCCGACCTCTGTGCCTTCAGCTCCCTACTATATTCCCTGTACACCCATGGCTGTGTCCTCTGCCCACAACTGTACTCCCTGGACACACATGGCTGTTGTCCCTCAGTCCCCTATTGTACTCCCTGTACACACACGGCTGTGTCCTCAGCTCCCTCCTATTCATCCTGTAGACACACGGCTGTGTCCTCAACCCCCAACCGTTCTCCCTGTACACAAATGACTGCTTCCCTCAGCCTCCTAAAGTACTCCCTGCACACACACGGCTGCGTCATCAGCCCCCTACTGTACTCCCTGTACACACACGGCTGTGTCCCTCAGCCCCCTACTGTACTCCCTGTACACACACAGCTGTGTCCCTCAGCCCGCTACTGTACTCCCTGTACACACACAGCTGTGTCCCTCAGTCCCCAACTGTACTCCCTGTACACACACGGCTGTGTCCCTCACCCCCCTACAGTACTCCCTGTACACACACGGTTGTGTCCTCAGTCCCCTACTGTACTCCGAGTACACATACGGCTGTGTCCCACAGTCCCTACTGTACTCCCTGTACACACATGGCTGTGTCCTCAGCAACCTACTGTTCTCCCTGTACACACATGGCTGTGTCCTCATTTCCGTACTGTACTCCGGTACACACACGGCTGTGTCCTCAATTCCCTACTGTACTCCCTGTACACACACGGCTGTGTCCTCAGCCCCCTACTGTACTCCCTGTACACACACGGCTGGGTCCCTCAGCCCCCTACTGTACTCCCTGTACACACACAGCTGTGTCCCTCAGCCCCCTACTGTACTCCTTGTACACACACAGCTGTGTCCCTCAGCCCCCTACTGTACTCCCTGTACACACAGGCTGTGTCCTCAGCCCCCTACCGTACTCCCTGTACACACACGGCTGCGTCCCTCAGCCCCCTACTGTACTCCCTGTACACACACAGCTGTGTCCCACAGTCCCTACTGTACTCATTGTACACACGCGGCTGTGTCCCTCAGCCCCCTACTGTACTCCCTGTACACACAGGGCTGTGTCCTCAGCCCCTACTGTACTCCCTGTGCACCCACGGCTGTGTCATCAGCCCCCTACTGTACTCCCTGTACACACACGGCTGTGTCCCTCAGCCCCCTACTGTACTCCCTGTACACACACGGCTGTGTCCTCAGTCCCTAATGTACTCCCTGTATACCTATGGCTGCGTCATCAGCCCCCTACTGTACTCACTGTACACACACGGCTGTGTCCCTCAGCGCCCCTACTGTACTCCCTGTACACACACGGCTGTGTCCTCAGTCCCCTATTGTACTCAGTTACACACGTGGCTGTGTTGCCAAATTCTAAACAATGCCAACCATAAGTTTGCTGATGACACCACCAAAGCAGGAGGGTTAACAAACAACGATGAGTCTGAACATAGAAAGGAGATAGTGATAACCTCCCTCTCAAATTCGGCAAAAGTAAAGAACTGATCATTGACTTTCGTACGAAAGGAAGGGAACAAGCCCCTATCTCCATCAACAGTCGAGAGAGTGCAGAGCGTCAAGTCCCTCGGAGTGATGATAATTGGCAAGCTACCCTGGACTTCTCACATAGGTGTGACAGTCAAGATGGCTCAAAAACGTCTCTCCTTCCTCACTTGGCTCAGGATATTTAGCATGCACTACTTCTACAGATACACAATTGTGAACATACTGTCCGGGTGCGTAATGACCTGGTACGGCAACACTCTGCCCAGGATCATCAGAAACCACAGAAGATTGTGTTCACAGCCCAGCCTACGACGGACTCGAATCTCGCAAGCATTGACTCTATTTACATGGCTCATTGCCGTAGAAAGGCTGCCAATATCTATCCAAGATTACTGAGGGAAGGGAGAGAGGAAATAGCTGGGGCCATAATAAATATCTTTGTAACATGCTTGAACACAACTGAGGTCCTGGAGGACTGGAAAGTTTCTAATCCCCTTGTTTAAGAAGGGTAGCATGAATAATCCAGTTAATTATAGACCGGTGAACCTGACGTCTGGGGTAGGGAAGCTGCAAGAGAAGATACTGAGGGATAGGATCTATTCTTATTTGGATGAAAATGGTCTTATCAGTGAGAGGCAACATGGTTTAGTGCAGGGAAGGTCATGTTTTCCCAACTTAATAGAATTATTTGAGGAAGTGACAAAGTTGATTGATGAGGGAGGGGCTGTAGATGTCAAGTACGTGGACTTCAGGAAGATTTTTTTTAAGATTTCCCATGGTCGGGTAATGGAGAAAGTGAAGTCACATGGTGTCAAGGGTGTGCTAGCTACATGGATAAAGAACTGGCTTGGCAACAGGGGACAGAGCGTAGTAGGGGAAGCGAGTTTCTCAAAATGGAGAACTGTGACCAGTGGTGCTCCATTAAACATGTTTCCAGAAAGATACCTGAATGGATAGGAATCATAGGGATGCAGACCTTTAGAAAATAGGAGACAGGTTGAGATGGAGGATTTGGATCGGCGCAGGCTTGGACCGCCGAATGGCCTGTTCCTGTACTGGAATGTTCTTTGTTCTAACATTACTAAAGACCCATCATATGCCTGTAAAGATCTCCCACAACCTCTTCCATCAGGATAAAAGATACAGACGCTTGAACACACAGAGAGCATCAAGTTCAGGAACAGCTTCTTCCTAGCTGTTTTCAATCTGATGAATGGACTTTCTAATCTCCGATAATGCTCATTTTGTTCATATTGATCTCGCCTAGCGCACGCCCTGCGCAGCCTCTCAGACATGTCTCATGCCTCTCAGACATGTTTTACAGCCATCGTTCAGTACATCCATTCTTACCATGATCTTCCTGGTCATCTTGGCACAGGACAAAATAAATCCTCATCTCCCTACCCCCAGCTCCCTCCAGTGCTCACGCCCAGGTCTTTCCGAACCTCACCCCCAGCTCCTCCCATTCCTCCCAGCTCCCCTTGACCCTATCCCCAGCTCCCTGTGACCTTTGTCTCTCATTGTTTCTTCACACTGCCTATTTCCCTGTGTTTTCCTTTTTCCCTGTCTTCTGTTTCTTTCCCTGAACCTATTCCATTCCCTTCTCCCTGCACATATGACTGTTTGTTTCCTTGTTTTGTTTCCTTTCTCTCTTTGACTGACTGTCCATCTGTTTCCCTCGCTGTGTTGTCTCTCTCCTTCCCTTTGTTTCTGTCTCTTTCTTCTTCGTTGTGATGGTCATGGCTTTTCTTTTCGTTTGAAGCAGGTGATGGCTCATTGGTTCGATGTTGGCAATACTCAGCAAGGTTTTGGTATCGAGGACATAATTTAAAATTATCAGTTAAATTTCAATTGTTGTCAAAACAGCAACCAGAACGTGGGTATCCATTTAACAGCCAATTGCTACATCTAACTATTTTGAAACTGGCCGTCTCCCAGTGCTCTGCATACTGGCAACTCAAAGCATTTATTCGGGTGCATACTGACCTGACATGGTAACTGCTCTGTCTAGGACCATAAGAAATTACAGACGGTTGTATGCACAGTCCAGACCATCACGGAAGACCACCTTCCGTCCACTTATACTTGTCATTGTCGCAGAAAGGCTGGCAACATCAAAGATCTCTCCCAAAACAGTAATGATCTCCTACATCCTCTTCTAACAGGGACGAGACACAGAGGTTTGAAAACATGGACCGGCATGCTCAGGAACACTTCCTTCCCTACCATTATTAGACTGACAAATTGACATCTCTCACTTTTCAAACAATATTAATCTTTCTATTGTTGATCTTACTTTGCACACCTCCTGTGAAGATGCAACCTTGTATGAATCATTCTGTCCAAGGACCCTGTGATCTCTGTTTTCTTGTTTAGAGTCATGTGCCTGCACTACAATAAAAACAAACCTTTCCATTGTACATTTGACTAAAATAAATGAAACCAAATCAGATCAAACACGTGGACTGCAGTAGCTCAAGATCTTCTCAAGGGCAACTGGAAAAATGAACTCATGCTGGCTCAGTCAGAGATACCTATATCTAATTAATGAATGTAAGAAGATGACCACACTTAGCGAGGACAGGCAGAGGGAAGCAAATTGCTTAAAACATGATCTTAGATATATATAGGTTTCCTTCACTATCTGTAAGCAGAAGGTTCCTACGAAATCGTTCGCAAGCGGATATGGTGTAAAGTGCAGTCGCACTAATTTATATGGGAAAAAAAATCGGCTTTCTTCGTAAAAGTGAAAACCCTGTTCGGATTTCTTTTGGTTAACGAAACAATGTCCTAATGTAAGTCATTCGGAAAGGGAAGTGGCGAAAAGTGAACTTCTGAAAAGCGGGGGATACCTGTATTTACATGGGCATGATATTCAGGAAGTTGGGAGAAGCGAAATATAAGTGAGGTGAATCTCACATTTGATTTCCAGCCCAGCTGATCATCATTCTCTGCGTTTGCTTTTTTGCCTTCTTTATCTCTCTTTCTCTATTGATTCCTCCTCCCCTTCAAAGCAGATTTCCCTGTCAACGGTATGAATCACACCCCTTTCCAGCTGCTTTCAGTTCAGGAAAGTTTCCCAGCACTTTCTGCTCGTTTCTTTGCATTTCTTTCTTTAATTTCAGATTTTCAGAATCTTCCTTTATTTGATTTCACCTTCAATTATTTTAATCCGTGGGATGTTGACATCTCTGCCAAGGGCAGCATTTGGTCCCATCACTAGTTGCCCTGACTCTGAGGCCATTCCACAAGACAATATAAAGTTAAGCACATTGTCATGGGTCTCAAGTCACAATTAACCCAGACAGGATAATAACATTAGATTTCTTTACCGAAGGTGATCAGTGAAAGAAGAAGGTTTTCAGACAAAATGTTGCTTTTATGTTTGTTTTTCGTGAAAGTCACTTTTATTCCAATTCTTATCATTCTTTATTTAAGTTCTGTCATCAGCTGTGGTGGAACTTGAAACAAATTACTTGAAACAATATCTTTCGTTTAATAAGCTTTGCTCCTGAATTACATCCAGCGACATTCCTACATTCATATATTGTCCTAATCATGAAGTAATGCCCGAGACAGGAACAATTTTGTGATTAAAATATTTGTAATCAGGAAAGTGGTCAGCAGAGAGCTTGAAACATAAAGTCTGAATTTTACCAACGTGCAGCCAATGGTTTGTTGAACAACAATACTGACACAGAGATGAAGATTGGGGATATTAGGAGCTGGCAGTGGACAGGTTTGGTGACAGAGAGAACAGGAGACATAAATCAGTTTCGGGCAAAAAGGGATCTCAGGGCTGTGCACAGTTTTGTTCACAGATGTTTGTGAGTGAGTGATCTGCAATTCATGGGTAATGAATGGAGACTGCAATTGAAACTGAAGACAATAGTTTCTTCCTCTGACAAATATAGACAACAGCAAATGCAACGAAGTTCAAACTTGTTTATGGGAATAATGAATGGACAGAGGGAGAGAACACCAATAATAGCGAGAATAGGTTAGCAGCACACCCTCCACACCGCCAAGAATAATCATCAGCACGGCTGATATCTGATATGTTAGAAATCCCCAAGAGGGGGAAATCTTGAAAAGACTCAAGGAAAACCTCCTCTCCATTGTTGTAATGTTCCAGTCGCTATTCTCAGATTCAGATGTATGCAGCTATTGATCTCTGTTACTGTTGCAGCTGATGCATCAGTTACTACAGTGGGATAGCGCACCGAATGAAGCCCCTCACCAATAGTAGGGGGGAACCCTCCAGTGACACATTTGCATTGCATGGAGACTGACATCAATCACAGTCAGAGCAAACAGTCCCAGCTTTCAATATAGCACATTCAGTTCACAATATATCTGGACTGGACTACATGTTGACATTGCTGGCTATTGGTCACATCTCCCATCACCAATTGCTCGAGTGAAGTCAGTTGTGAGAGAGAATAAGAATATTTTCTTTCCGTAGGCTACATGATTCTGCTCTGTTGTCCGTTTACTATGCTGTAACCATCTCTCCAAAAATCCCTCCAACCCCCAAAAGAATCACAACCAGGATGTTGTTACTGTGCTGATCGATCCTCCACGGGAACAAACGCCAGCGAACAGACTGTCATTGGGCACAGCCGCCCTGAACATAGACATGAAATCTGGACTTCTCTGAATGTTACTCTCACTGCTCTAATAGGGCAACTGTGGAACTTCCATAGGGAATATGCTTCAGTAATTATTTATATAAATTGACAGACTTCTAAATGCAGTTTTATTTGTTGTAAACCGTATTTTTACGCATTTTGGCCTCAGTCCAAAACTAAAAGTGATATTTACAATGAACATATTCATTTAGACTTATGAATTAATGAGTCAGGTTCTAGTGAACGTGATATTGGGTGGGGGATAGGGCGGAATGGGAGCAGTGGCTGTGGAGACTGTAGGGAGTACAATGATAGTTCCCAGTCATCATCCCTCTTTCTGACAGACAGAATTAAATCTAATGCACAACAAGGAAACAGCCAACATTTGGGTGATGCAATGCTGAATGACAATGTGAACTAAAAGGACAATATTAATTGTGATAAAGTGAACTATATTTTATATACACACCATTTAATCATTGGGAATACAGATTGAGTAGGGTCACCGATCCTGAAACATTAACTTTGATTTCTCTTCACAGATACAGCCAGGCCTGCTGAGCTTGCCCTCTAAGTTCTGTTTTTCTTTTTGTTTGAGATTGATCATATTGCTCATATCTGGCAGGATACTGACAATTAAAAGCAGATGCGAATAACAAAATGTGGAGGGCTATGGGGACAGTACAGGAGACTAACAGTAGATGTATAGTCGCTCCAAGCTGGAAGAGACAAAGGGCTGGGTTTTCCCCCACTTTTGTTGTAAATAATTCTGTGATATGTAATCAAAGCGTTTGGAGAGGGGGTAAACAATCTAGTTCAACGAAGGACACAGAGTGCTCCACCATCAATAATCTATTCCTATTATCTCATGAAATTTCAGCTGCCTGTAAAATGTCTTTTCAAACAAAGTGGAGTTCCTGAGATTTACAGGATATTCAGTAAAATATTATTTTATCCTTTGAATCTTAAAGAAGGAACAGATTTCGGCCGTCATACGTGTGTCCCAGACACACCAACTATAATAGGAACAGGAAAGGACTACATTGTCCATATGCTACCAAACTCAGCATGTCGCCCTGTCAAGAAACATGAAATATAGTGATATGTAAACATGAAATACAAACAGAAAATGATGGTAGAAGCGCAACAGATGAGGAAGTATCTGCAGAGAGAAACAGAGTTAACATATCGAATATAATGTGACACTGTTCTGAAAAAGTCATATTGAAATCAAAGGTTAATTCTGTGTATCTCTGCTCAGAGGGTGCCAGACCTGCTGTGTTTCCCTCTATCAATTACTTTTTCTTTCTGAAGTGTGACAAATTGAATAATCTGAACGATATAAGCAAAGCTGCTATCTCAGTTGAATCTCGAATATTTGTTTATGAACATTTAATGAGAAATTACAAAGTTCCTATCTTTGACGGGGCTCTAAATGTCCATGACGTATTGCATTATGATACAAAAACATCGTGAGACATTGTTAAAACAAAATCCGAAGTTGTTGCAAAAGGTCTGCAGCATCTGTGCAGAGAAATCAGAATTAACGTCTGTAGTTCAGTGGCCCTTCTTCAGAACAAATGGTAGCCCTGAAAATGTTCATTAATATACAGCAGAGGTTGAATAGCTGTTAATGGAGACTGTGAGTAGCTAACAATAGGGGGTGAGTAATGAAGGCCACGTGAGAACAAGACCTGGTGTATGGGTAGGGGGCATTGAGGAGTTCAGTCCCTAAAATTATTGACCATTATTTTGAGTCTGAATGGCTGCAGGGTCCACCCGCGGAAAATGAGGTGCTGTTTTTCCAGCTTGCATTGAAATATCCTGGAACACTGCAGCAAGCCTGGCGCAGAGATATTGGTCAGGGAACAGGATGGTATATTAAAATGGCAGGCAGCTGGAAACTCAGGGACTTTTGCATACTTACAGCTTGGATATTAAGTGAAGTGGTCACCCAGTCTACCTTTAGATTCCCCAACGTAGAGTAGATCACAATGTGAGCAGGAAATGTAGTAGACCAGATTGTGGGAAATGTTGGTAGGATGCTGCTTCACCTGGAAGGTATTTTGCGCCCTTGAATAGTGAGGAGGGAGGAGGCAAATGGGAAAGCGTAACACCTCCGGCAGGGCGAAAGTAAAGTGAACCTGTGGTGTCGGGGGGGGGAGGTGGGGGAAGTGTGGCCAGTGAATAACGAGTGGACCAGGGTGTCCTGGAGGAAATGGTCACTTCAGAAGTTGGAAAAGGGAAAGGAGGCAAATATGTGTCTGGTGGTGGCATCTCGCTGGAGGTGGGGAAATGCAGACTGATGATCTTATGCATGTGAACGCTGGTGGGATGGTAGGTAAGCACAAGGAGAACTCTAACACTGTTGCAGGAGGGAGGAGAGAGGGTGAAGGTAGAAATTCAGCAGGCGGGTCAGAACTAATTGTGGGCCCTGTCGATAACAGTGCTGGGGAATTCTCGGTTGAGGAAGAAGGTGGAGATTTCAGAGGCCACATTTCTGAAGTTGACATCATCAGAAGCAATGCGGTGGAGACGGAAGAACTGAGAGAATGGAATGGAGCCTATGCAGGAAACAGGATGTGAGGATGTATACTCCAGGTAGCTGTGGGAGTTGGTGGGTTAATACTGGATTTAAAGTGACTGGTCTATCCCCAGAAATAGAAGCAGAGATGTCGAGGAAAGGAAGGGAGGAGTCATAGATAGACAGGTGAAAGTGAGAGAGGGGTGCAAATTGGAAACGATAAACGTTTCAATTTCGGGACAAGAGAGAGGAGCAGCAGCGATGATATCATCTACGTATCGGAGAAAGTATTGTGGATGGGGGGGAGTGGAAAGAAATGGAACAAGGAATAGTCTCCGTACCCCATGAAGGAAGAGGTATAACTTGGGCCCACGTGTTTATCCATACACCTCCTCTGTATGGCAGGAGCAGGCTGAAGCAATGGGTCTGCCCAGGCAGTCCTGTTTGTGGATTTTCAGGAGGATATAAAAGCGAGCACTGCTATCTGAGGGCCATCAGATTTGGGACTGTTAGATGGGGTCGCGGTGGGGGGGGGGGGGGGGTGCTGGGTGAGGGGGTGTGCGAGTGGGTGGGAATCTCCAGAAGAGATGTGGTCAGATTTGGTTAATAAAATGGCCTGAGGTGCCATGGTAGGGTAATGGACCAGCAGGTGACATGTGGAGGTACCTGAAAATTGGCACTCAGCCTCTGAAATGTAGAGGTGAGTCCACCAGCCTTATCGACGCAAGCTGAATAACACGGTCAGGTTTGGATCGAAGCAAACAGCATACATTCTGTTCAGAGGGTGATAGGTTGGACAGTGTGAGGGGGATGCAGAGACATTAAGGCAACAAGTGTCAAATGGAAATTTCTCAATGAACAGATTCAGTTCAAGTAAACGCCAGAGGAATGGGTCCAGGTGGAGGGACAGTGGTAGAGCTGGGTGAAGGGTCTCTGGGATGGCAAGTGGACTCTTGTCCAAAGAAATGGACACCAAGGAGAAGATGGTGGAAGAGGAGTTCAACATTATGTCATTCCTGAAATTCATTAAAGTAGGGGCACAGAGGGATAAAGCTGAGACCTTTGCAGAACATTCAGCATTAGGGCGTGGAAGGTTAGGAGGGAAGGTGAATACACGACAGGAGGTGGGCTTGGGGGAGGGGATGGACTCAGAGCGCAGGGCATGGGTGGGGTGGCAGGTTCCAGATGCTCACAGGCATCTCTAAGTTATTCCATCTTGTGGGCCGCTATATCTGGTGAGCACAGCGAATGAGCTGGAGAATGATGTAGAATTGGGGAATGGTGCAGCCTTGAGCCAATGCGATGTGATGCTGTTGAACGAGAAAATGTTGATCGCAGTGGCACTGACATCGCACGACCAGTCCTCAGAAAATAACTGATTGAAAATAATCGGAATCGTTATCTTATTGTAATGCTCTGATTTCATTGGGGTGACATTCAACCAGCAAGGTCTAACTTTTCTGAGACTTTAGACCAAACTGTGAAAACTGATGTATCTTGATGTTATTAATAAGACAAATCCATGCATGGTTTTGGAAGGCAATAGCTAAGGCAGAGATTATTTGTCATTCCCAATAGCTCGAGGGAAGGAGTCATTGTTCATTGAAGAAATTACCAGCACAGAATTTTCTCTGATTTCCATTAACCACAGTTTTCTGAGGGGGAATGATGCTACATGAGAGAAATATTACTTTGATGCAAGGGAAGTTACTCTGATTTCACTTCAAATGACATTGGAAAATCAGTTAAAATGGTAAAGAGCAAAATTATCGAACACGCCTTGTTTGAACAATGTGGTCACTGTCCTCACAATGTTTAAGGAAAAACTGATGCTTGGACTTCTGATTCTGAGGAGAGGTTTGTCCTATTGGGATGAGGCTGTTTGCTTAAGCGCTGTGACACAGAGACAGAAAAAAAAGTTCCACTCTGTATGGGAACAGAACCATACTTTTATAGTGTATTGGACAGTGGCAGACACACACTATTGTCTGTTCCGAATGGGCAGTAATCATCCCAATCTCATCATTGACTGATGACGAATAGCAGCACGAAACCAGGAGTTCCCATTACTGTAGTTGGAAAGCAAAAAGGGCAAGGGATGGCCAGTGGAAGTGGGAGTAACTGGGGAATTGGGGTAACTTACTGTGAGAGTGGAAGACGATTGACGTGAAGAGACATCATCAGTGGAAGAGTATGTAGCAGCAGAAGGGTTAATGCAAGGGAAGTAGGAATGTAAAACAAAGAGTAGGAAGGCGGAAGAATAATGGCTAATGAAGTTTTCGTGACTGGGAAAAACTTGCTTTAGCAAAAGGATGGGTGAGGTTGGGTGAAAAACATCAATCTTCTGGAAAATTGGGATCTGGTTCCATTGAAAATTACGATTTGATGTATTTCTTTTTCTATCCCTTAATTATTGTTCAGATTGCATATTCACTCTATATTTCTGCATCTCCATCAATTGCAGATGACATTTTGTTCCCCTGGTATGGTGTCTCAACATTTTTGATTTTTTTGAACAGTATGTATTTGCTTCAAATTCAAGATAGACATGAGAATATGATTTGATCTCCTGCAGTTTGTCCTTAACGTCGAAGTTAATTAAATATTTATCCTCATCACATTAGCTGATTCAAGAAATGAGTTTGCGTCCGGCCTGCTGATGAAAAATTCTTCAGTTCTGACTATTGTTACAAAGAACAGTGCCACACAAAAGGCTAATGTTCCAGTGCAAGTTGCCAAACCATAGTTCATTCTAAATTAGGTACACACTTTATGAATATGACATGCTGAGGGGCAGAGTGTAAAAGGTGAATTCAAGTCTGTGTCGAAAATGCTATTTGCAGCTCCCTCAAAATAGGTGTTAACTACATCACTCTGTAAATTCCCCAAAATAAGAATAGCAAGAGACTGGAATTCTTAATTATTCCTTTGTGAATAACATTTGGAAAACAGGAAGGAAATCAAGGTTTGTTTATGATATTCAAAAATGATGATGGTGAGAATGTGGAAGATGGATGACAGTAGAATGATAACTAATGTCGAGGATGACGCAAAGATTAGCTGGGTGCTTCACAGTGAGGAGGAAAGGGTTAGGCTACAGGACGATATAAACAGATGATTTCTACATCCAGATTAATGGCTGATGAAATTTAACACTGATAAATGTGAGAGGATGCACATCTGAAATAACAAGACAAGTGAGTACTCAGACTGTGAAGGGCAAGGGCTAAATTTTTCATTGCAGCAGGGAAGGTTGAGGAGGGAACCTGGTACAAGTGTACAAGATTATAAGGCGAATCGAGAGGATGAACAGACCGCAGCTGTTTCCCTTACTCAAAGGGTCAAAAACAAAGGAACACATACTTAAAGTGAAAGGCAGGGGATTGAGAAAGGATTTGTGAGTCTGTTTTGAACTGAGAGAATGCCACAGACATAGAATACAAAATTCCTACAGTGTGGAAATAGGCTGTTTGGCCCAATAAATCCACATTGACCCTTCAAAGAATAAACTACCCAAACACGCTCCTCCTATATTTACCCCTGACTAATGCAACTAACGTACACATCCCTGAGCACTATGGGCAATTTAGCACGGTCAATTCACCTAACCTGCACATCTTTGGATTGTGGGAGAAGACCGCAGCACCTAGAGGAAACCACGCAGACACAGGGAGAAGGTGCAAAATCCATAGAGGCAGTCACCTGAAGCTGGAATTAACCGGGGTCCCCAGCGCTCGACGGCAGGATTGCTAACCACCGAGCCGCCATTCAGCCCCTGGTGACATGTGTCTGGAATGCATTGCCTAGGTGGATAATTGAGCCGGTAATCCCACAAACTTTCTAAAAAGCCTTTGGATATGCACTTCGTGGTGCAGGCTCGCATTTTCATTCAATGATTCTATGTGGTGGCAGCCATGAACAAAGATATATTCTGAAGCAATAGCTAATGGCAGTTGTTGGTTAGTTCCATTGACTGTACTCAGTCAGTGAACCTCCAGTGAAGTGCTGGTGTTATCTTCCACTTTCTATTTAAGTGTTTCTGTTTCCTTGAGTTGGTAATGTAATTTCCTGTGTCGATGATGTCATTTCCAGCCCTTTTACTCAAAGGGTGGTAGGTGGAGTCAAAATTGATGTATTTGTTGATATAGATCCGGTTGCAATGTCATTTTTCTAGGAATTTTTGTGCTTGCCTCTGTTTGGCCTGTCCTAGGATGGATGTGCAGACCTAGTCAAAGTGATGTACTTCCTCATCAGTATGTAAGAAATTAGTGTTGGAGTCATGTGGCCAGTTGATGTTCATATATCCTAGCGACTAGTTTGTTAAAGTTCTTGCAAGGCTTGTTGCTCCTGGAGCAGAACAGACAAAGATGTTAATTTATTGCTGTGCTCAAAAACGTTATTTAGTAAAAAAAATACTCAATTAGTTGGCATTACAGCATCAAGGATTTCTAATTTCTAGGTTGTCAGCAAAAGAGCTAGGAGTGAAATAAGGAAAAACGCCTTTATTTAGAGAGTTGTTACGAATTGGAATTGAATGGCTGGGAAAGTTGTGGATGAAGATTCAAAAGAGAACATGATATATATATTTGGAAATTAATAATTTAACGGCAAGCAGAGAGAGGGCTGGCAAATGGGAGGCGCTTGGGAGACATTTGTGGAGCTGATGCATACATAATGGCCAATGTTCTCCTCCTGTACTTTATAGTTTTGCACTCTCTCATGTGCCAAGTATGAATAAAAGTCAGTGTCCAATTATGTCACTGAGTAAATGCTCGTAAACATGTGATTATTTGGTGCAGCATAAGCATTTAAAATGCAAGTCTTGCAAGGTCAGCTTCATTATGAAGTCTAATTATTACTCAGAACATAAATATTTTGCATGTTGTATTCCAATTACTCAAACAAATATATGATTGCTTTGTCACAAAACTCCTTGTAAAGCTCTGACACAATATTATGTTTGTTGCTTTTTTTCACTCTCCACGTTTCATATTAACCATCCTTCATTTTAAAAATTGGAAGTTTTCAAATTATTGTTCACTAAAATTTGATAACACAAATAATTTATTTAGTTTAATATTCACAGTCCGTGTTGAATTGTTACCATTTTTAAGTTGCTGGCAAATAGCTGAAGATCGTACATTTCAGTGAGAAATTAAACTGATTGATTATATATAAATGTATAAGTTCAAATCATTCAAAAGCCAACCACTTTAAAAATATTGGAGTGGCAAAACATTGCTTTGAATCCTGACATTGAATATCTAATTCTGATTACCACCAGAGTTATGATCTTTCTTCGATAAAATAAAATGTATATGCTTTATTTCTGTGTTAGAAAATCTTGACAGGAGTTTATATTTTAGTTACATAAGTCTAGAATCAACAGAATTGATTTAAGACATTATAGTTCAGTTGAATGATTATCATTCACATCGTATTTTTGCCCAATTCATGAAATATAACAAACATCCGATTATTGTTCTGGTCAGGAAACTCAACACCATGCAATGAGCTACGCTGAAAATTGCTTCCAATAGATCTGAAATCATTTATAGAGTTATTGGACCTTACAGCTGTCTGTGATACAGAGATTCAGTCGCCTGTTCCAAAATCTGTGCATTGAGCTTCTAACCTGGTTCAGGGCAATCAGTCACACATTACTTCACAGCAAATAATTTGGAATCCATTTTGGGCAGGGGGAGAACCTGCCAAAAGACTATCACTGGTCTCAGTGTAGGTACAAATGTTGTCCAGGTTAAATACTAATGGCTGACCAGCAACCAAGTTTTAAAATTCATCTTCAATCAGAGCCTGGCCCAGAGAACAGTCGTGTTGACATGGGGAGCCAGAATCTCACAATACAAGTTACCTATGGTGATTAAATCTGACCTGCCTCCCAGACTCCATACATCTGCACCCCGGACCAGACATGGGTGAAGACATTAACAAATTGACAATCTATTGCAGTGCTTTGTGTCTCACAAAGAAACCTCTAAGGCCATATCCAATAAATATCACCTTCACATTCTCCAGTATCAAAATAAAATTGTACATCTCTGTGAATGGTCAGA
Source organism: Hemiscyllium ocellatum (assembly GCF_020745735.1). Classification (NCBI taxonomy): domain Eukaryota; kingdom Metazoa; phylum Chordata; class Chondrichthyes; order Orectolobiformes; family Hemiscylliidae; genus Hemiscyllium; species Hemiscyllium ocellatum. The sequence continues at coordinate 283,997 of NW_026869142.1, read as the reverse complement.
GATTACTACATGGGTCACACAGTAGAATGGATGTGAAATAACCAGCAGCAAACGGCAATCCAAAAATCACATTGATAACTGAAATTGACGGGTTCTGTCTGGTTTAGGTAACCACACATGTCATACTGGCTTTCAGGTGACTGTAACAATGCACACCATAACTGGAAGTGTTGGCCTTACACCCCTCCAAAGCTTCCTGATCTAACACACATCACTCCCTCACACATTCAACAATTGATGAGAATCCACAAGCTGGGTGAAACTGGAAACATAGAACAGTGCAAAAAAGTGCAGCACTGTGCAGGCCCTTTGGCCCTTGACGTTCTGTAGAACTTTTTATCCTACTCTAAGATCAGACTAACCTACATACCTTTCATTATAATATCATTCATGTGCCTATCCATTTAAATATCCCTATTGTAGCTGACTTTACTACAACTGCTGGCTGTTCATTGCACACACCCACCACTCTCTGTTTAAAGAACCTACCTCTGATATCTCCCCTAAACCTTCCTCTAATTACCTTAAAACCATATCTCCTCGAGAGCCATTTCCACCCTGGGAGAATGTCTCTGGCTATTCAATCTATCTATGCCTCTCATCATCTTGTACACCGCTGTCAAGTCACTTTCCATTCTTCTTCGTTCCAATGAGGAAAACAAGCTAGCTCCCTCAAATTTTCTTTGTAAGACATGCCCTCCAGTCCAGGCAGCATCTTGATAAATCTCCTCAGCACCCTCACCAAAGCTTCCACATCTTTCCTAGAACGAGGCAACCAGAACTGATCACAATATTCTAAGTGTGATCTCACCAGGGCTCCGTAGAGTTGCAGCATAACGTCGCAGCTCTTAAATTCAATCTCTCGGCTAATGAACATATCAAACGCCTTCTTAACAACCTTATAAACCTGGGTAGCAACTTTGTGGGAGCTATGCTATTGGCCATATGACCCCCCTGTTCCTCCACAATGGAAGAATCCTGCCTTTAACCCTCTATTCTGCATTCAAATTCAACCTCCCAAAATGAATCGCAACCCACTATTCCATATTGAACATCATCTGCCACTTAGCGGCCGAGTCCTGCATCCTGTCAATGTCCTGTTGCAAACTGCAACAGCCCTCCGCACGGTAGCACAGTGGTTGGCACTGCTGCCTCACAGCAACAGAGACCCGGGTTCAATTCCCGCATCAGGTGGCTCTCCGTGTGGAGTTAGTACATTCTCCCTGTGGCTGCGTGGGTTTCCGCTAGGTGCTCGGGTTTCCTCCCACAATCCAAAATGCTCAGGTTAGGTGAATTGGCCACAATAAATTGCCCGTCGTGTTAGTTGAAGGGGTAAATCTAGGGGAATGGTTCTGGGAGGGTTACGCTTCGGCGGGTCGGTGTGCACTTGTTAATCTAATCTAATCTATCCACAATTCCACCAATCTGTGTTACATCATCAAACTTACGGACCCACCCTTCCACTGCATCATCAAAGTCATTTATCAAAATCACAAACAGTAGAGGTCCCAGAACCGATTCTTACGGAACACCCCTGCTCACCTAGTTCCACACTGAATACTTCCCATTGACCAACACCCTCTGTCTTCTATTGGCGAGCCTATTCTGTATCCAGACAGATAGGTCTCCCTGTATACCATGCCTCCTTACTTTCTGAATGGAACTACCACGGAGAAGCTTATCAAACACCTTGTTAAAATCCATTCACTCCGCATGCACTGCTCTACCTTCTATAGTGTGCTTAATTCCATCCTCAAAGAATCCAGTAAGTGTTGTGAGGTATGACGTGACCCTCACAAAGCCATGCTGACTATTTCTAATCAAACTATGATTTTTCAGAATCCTCTCCAATACTTTGGCCAATACTGATGTAAGACTGACTGGTCTGTCATTCTCAGGACAATCCCTCTTTTCTTGCCTGAACATGGGAGTAACATTTGCCACTCTCCAATTCTCCGATGCTACTCAAAGGTAGGGTGAAGATGCAAAGACCATCGCCAAAGGCACAGAAATCTCTTCCCTCTCTTCCTGTAGTAACCTAGGATGTTTCCCGTCTGGCCGAGGGATTTATCTATCCTTATGTTTGTACTTCAATCTGTCTGTATTTAACATCAACTTGTTTACTCCCTGTCCAACCAAATGATTGATTGCTTTCCATTTCAGGGCTCTGTAGAGTGCTGCCTTCCTGAGCAAGTATGGTTCCCAATATCCTGTGTATTATGGAATGGAAAACATGGGAACGGCAGATGCCAAAGCTTGACCATGCTGCTATTCAGATGCTGCCTGGCTGGCTGTGCTTTTCCAGCGCCACAATTTTCGACTCTGATCACCAGGATCTGCAGTCCTCACTTTCTCCATTACTGAGGGCTGTCCCCTCTGCACACTCAACAGTGAACTAATCAGCAGAAACTCGTGGTATCTGGAGCTGACTGCTCAGTTCTAGAAAGTTGCTTTTGATGAGCACATTTACTAAAAACAAAATTAAAATTTAATAAATATTCATTCATTCCCAGAGTTACAGTTTTGGTTCATAAATTGGACAGGTTGATAACGAACAATGAATGACTGAAGAACTCCGAGATACAGAGTATTCAGGGTGATATATTCCAGGTTGGATGTGCTTTACCTTAATGCTGGTAATATTATCAGACAGACAGGTATGATAAGGAAACGAGGTGATATGTGGAAGTGTGACATTTTGGTCATTTCTGAGATGTGTTTGAGGGAGGTCGGGGCTGACAACTCAATATTCTGTGGTAACAGAATGATAGTCAGGACAGGAGAGAGGGTAAAAGAGGAGGGGTTATTGCCTGATTAATTATGGAGTCAGTTAATGGTGTAAGAAGGGACGATATCTTGAAAGGATCTTTTAATGAAGCTTGGTAGTTAGAGCTCAGGATCAAAACCATGACAGAAACACTGCGCGGGATATATTATAGACCCTCAGATAAAGAGAAGTATCGGGGCAGGTATATAACCAAGTTATTGAGGTGTGTAAAAACAATAATAGGATCATTATATTCAGGCATTTCAATTCCAAACAATCATTAGGGCAATGATAACTTTTTAAGAGGGGGCAGGTGTTTTGAAATTTATTCCAGAGAGCTTCTTATATCAACATAGAGCAGATACAATAAAGGGCAGTGCAGTGCTGGGCCTCACTGTGGGGAACGAAGCCAGTCAGCTGTTCCCGGTAGAAGTGGGAGAGCATTATAGGATCAGTGACCGTGACATCACACATTTTGACTTTGCGAAGGAAAAGACCCCAAAAAATGTTAGAAAATAAAAGCATTTTGCACTGGGGAGACAGATTTTATGGGTAAAAAATGACAGGATCTGGCCAAAGCGCAGTTGCTTCTGGGTGAAACTGTAGCAGAACAAGGTGGGGCGGGGGTTGGAGGATCATTTGATTAAAATGGAATTGATGACAGTGTCGGCCCAGCATGTTACACCGAAGATAAAATTTAGGAAAACAAGCCCAGAGAATCTCAGATGTCGACAGCAGTTCCGAACAGGGTGAAAAGGGAAAGAGAAACCGAAAGCATGTACCAAGTGAGCAGGTCAATGAAAGTCCTAAAAGAATATAGAAAGTGGAGGTCTAAATTTAAAAAGTCAGTGGAACAGCAGAAGGAGGGGTGATAAAACATTTGCGGGTATGATTAGCAAGAATCCACAGTCTTTTTTTGGTTTATTAAGGGGAAGAGAATAACATGGGATAAAAATGGGAGTATCAGGGACTCAGGGGACAGCGTGTTCACAGAGCAAGAGAATATGTTAAACACATCCTACGAATCGGTCTTCAGTTTGGAGGAGCTGAGGAAGATTTGGAAGTTTATGCAAGATAGAGTGAACAAATCACTAGATTAAAGACCACCAAGTCTCACATCAGTGAGAGGGAAACAATTGTAGAAAATTCGGAGGGCTGTTGAGGCTGGATCATTAAATATCTTCAAGGATGAGACAACAGATTTTTATACAAGTGTTATGGGGATATCGCAGGATAGTGGAATGAGGGATTATCAAGATAAAATAAACTAATCGAAGGAAAAGCAGAGTCAGTGAGCAGATAGACATATTGTTGCCTCTATGTCTAATGGTATTCTTTTCCATTAGCCCTGTATTCACAAGAACATCAACTTGTCTCGCTATGGTGTGAGACACAGTTTGGAATGCTATCGAGGGATTCCAGGAATTCATAAACGCAACACTAATAGACAGAAATTACCAGAGGACTGTAACAACACGGATTACCTATCGGGGTGAGGATTTGCATCGACACAGCCACCACTACCAGAAGGAAGAACTCAGCAAGACACTCTACAAGGCCAAGCAGTGGCCTGCACTGGGGAGCAGGTAGTCAGGGGCCAGTTGTCAAGGAGTGCGGAAAGCCCAAACACAACATCACTGTAGTGCCTTATTCCTTCCCTGACCAAAACTAAATGAGTAGGGATAGAGAGACATGCCGTCGTAGCAAAGGAAGCAATAAGGCTTTGGCACGAGAGGCTTCGGCGAGCTGGAGCTCAGCACAAATTACTGGTAAACTCAAATAAAGTCCTTTTCACTTTATTGTTACATCAGTCGAGATGGCATTTAGGGCAGCCGCACGCTCCTCTTGTGGGATGTGGTAGCTCAGGGAGATTTCCACCGGCCCTGATGGCTACACCTGTGGGTACTGCACCCAGATTCAGCTCCTGAGAGACCGTGATAGGGAGCTACGCTGGGTGGCGCGATGGCTCAGTGGTTAGCACTGCTGCCACAGAGTACCATGGACCAGCGTTCAAATCCTGCCCTGGGGAACTGACTGTGTGGAGTTTTCACATTCTCCCCCTGTCTGGATGGGTCTCCTCCCACAGTCCAAGGATATACATGTTAGGTGAATTGGACATGCTAAATTGCCCTGGGTGTTGGGTGTAGAGGAGTGGGCCTGGATGGGCTGAAGGGCCTGTTTACATACTGTAGGTAATCTAATTTAAGATGCACTCAGGGTCATCTGAGAACTTCATAGATAAGTGCTTTAGTGTGGTGGCCACACCCAAGATACACTCCTAGTTATGTTTCTTTAATGACTGTAATATTCCAGTCCAACGTTCATCGCCCTGAGTTTATTAGCCTTACCTGTCAGTCCTGTTGCATTTAAATAAACACGATTTAGTCCAACAGGCGTTCCTTGCTTCCTGTCATGTTCCAGGCCACAGTAGTTGGATAACCACCAAGAATGGCAAAGGGAGTAGGCAGGGAGTGTAGGAATCCCCTGTGGCCATTCCTCTCGAAAAAAGTAGACCATTTTGGATTGTTGAGGGCTATGACCGTTCAGAGGAAAGCAGCAGTAGCCAGGTTGGTGGTACTACCACTGGCTCTGGTGCACAGCGGGAAAGGGTAAATGTAAACAGGATGTAAAAGATAGGAGGGTCGATTGAAAGAGGGACAGATCGGAGTTTCCGTGGCCTCAAACGGGAATCCATGATGGTGGGCTACCTCCCAGCTGCTAGGGTCCAGGATATCTCCAAGTGGCTGCAGAACATTCTCAAGGGGGAGGGGGAGGAGCCATAAATCATTATGCACGTTGGCACAAATGATACCAGAAGAAATAGGGACGAGGTCCCGCAGCGTGATTACAGAGAGCTAGGAGAAACATTTTTTTTAAAAAAAACTTTGACACTGGAAATCACCTGAGAGGGAGATTACCGTCTCCTCCGTGCACTGAAGAGGACACCAAGACCTTGGTGGTCAGTTTTGCTAGTGTTACAAGGGTGGGTTTAAACTAGATTGGCAGGGGGTGGTGTCCTCAAGAGGAGGGAGGCAGGTGCGAGGCTGGAATGTGATACAGTGATCAGAAATAATAAGGTTAGGCTGGAAAACGACAGAGAGAAAGTACTGCCTTTTGGATTAAATTGCATCTATTTTAATGCAAGAAGGCCTACAGGTAAGGCCGATGAACTCAGGGCTTGAATAGGTAGGTGGGACTGATATATTATAACCATTACACAAACATGGCTAAGTGATGGATAGGACTGACAGCTTAATGTGCCAGGGTACAGGTGCTTTAGGCGAGACAGAGATGGTGGAAGGAGGGGAGGGGAGTAGCATTTATGACTTAGGGGAGTACCACAGCAGAAATCAGAGATAAAATAACTGATGGATCACCCAGTGAGGCTTTGTACGTGGAGTTAAGAAATAGGAAGGGATTGGTGAGGTGATTAGGGATGTAATATAGGCCCCCAAATAGTGAACAGGAATGAGAATAACAAATATGCAGGGAGAGAGGGGAGACCTGCAGGAGCGATAAGGTTATCAAAACAGGGGATTTTCATTTTTCTAATACAGACTGGAACGGCCAGAGTGTTAAGGAATTTGATGAGATAGACTCTGTTAATGCGTAAGGAAAGCTTCCTCAAGCAGCATTTCTAGTGTCCTACTCAGGAAGGGGCAAAATTCGACATTTTCTTAGGAAATAGGGCAGAGTTAATAGTGGGGGAGCACTTTGGGACCAGTAACCATAGTTCTATTAATTTTCAAATAGTTATGGAGAGGGATGTAACTGGCACACAGGTTCATGTCCGAACTTGGGGCGTGGCTCAGATACAGACAGCTCCGATCAAGGGAATCCCTGGAGGTATATAAGAGATACTGGAGTTTACTGAAGAAGATAATCAATGGTGCGAAAAGGGAGTAATAAAGAGCCTTGGCTAGGAAGATTAGGATGAATCCAACAAGGTACATTAAATATATTAAAAGAAAAAGCAATAGCTGGAGAGAAAATAGGACCCCTCGAAGACCAATGTGGACAAGTATGTGTGGAACTATAAAAGATGGGTGATGTCCTCAACGAATATTTCTACTCTATGTTTACCGTGGAGAAAGACATGTTGACTTGAGAACTTGAGGAAGTTAGTGGTGATATCTAAGGGACGATCCATGTCATAGTAGAGGAGATTTGGACGTACTAGAATGTTTGAAAGTGGATAAATCTCATGGTCCTTACCCGATATATCCAAGAACACCCCAAAGGGCTCCAGAAGAATTTGCGGGGAACCTGGCTTTTAATGTTGATCATCATTAACCACAGGGAACGTCCCGGAAGATTGGAGGATAGCAAATAGTGTGCACCATTTTAAGAAGAACTGAACAAAACTACAGACCAGTAGGTTTAACATCCGTGGTAGGTAAGTTACTTGAGAAGGTTCTGAGGGATAAAATGTACATGTATTTATAAAGACAGGCTTTGATTAGGTATAATAAGTGTGTCTTTGTGCGAAGAAGTTTATGCCTGACAATGTTTTTAAAGTAATTGGATGATGTGACCAGGAAGATTGACTTGGGTAGGGCAGTAGACTACGAAACATGTGGTGTTGGAAAAGCGCAGTAGGTCAGGCAGCATTCTAGGGGCAGGAGAATCTATGTTTTGGACATAAGCCCTTCATCAGGAACGTCCAAAACATCGATTCTCCTGTTCCTCTGATGCTGCCTGACCCGCCGTTTTTTTTTTCAGTGCTACACTTTTCGACACTGATCTCCAGCATCTACAGTGTTCGCTTTGTCCAAGGGCGGTAGATTAAGTCAATATGGATTTCAGTTACAGCAGAACAGAGTGAGACTTTTCAGCCCCTGGAGCCTGATGTACAATTACAGGAGGAGGCCAATAAGCCCCTTGGGCCTATAAAACTGTAACCAGATCATGCAGCACCAGTATACAGTTACACAGCAACAGCATCAGTCTATTCAGCTACTTGAAGTCAGTCACACAGGAAATGGAAGAGGCCACAAAGTGACTGGACTATGGAGTATGCTGGAATAAAACCAGGTTACATGAACCCTCAGAACTGCACTTTCATTCAGTAAGTCAGGGCCGATCTGCACACGGCCGCAATTTCTCCTTTTTGCCCAATTCTTTGTAGGCATCGACTCTCTAACGGGTCAAAATCACTGATAGACACTGACACCCACACCCCCAACATCTCAGTGATTTGGCCTCCTCTAACTGTCTGGTCCCAATTTTCATTACTCTCTGAGAGAAGGAAACACTCCCCACACATATACCTTGGCCTATTGACCTGAACAAAAGATACGAACGTAGCGTCAGAGTGATTAGCCCTGACATCGCGGCAGTAATTGATTGAGCAAGATGTCAAGGAGACTGAACAAAATTGAACTTGATTGGAATCAGGTGTAAACTCCCCACTGGTTGCATCATTCAGAACACAATGGGGCCGGTGGACATCAATCCTCCCAGACCCTGGATATCTCTGTGGGCAATCCTCAGGGTAGCTTCTTCGGCACAAACATCTTCAGCTGCTTCATCAATGTCTTTCCCTCTGTGATACAATCAGGGATTGGGATGTTCTGTGAAGATTGTACAATGTTCAGAACAACGAGGCACCTCCTAAGGTACTAAAGTATCAAATCTAGAAAACATTTAATGTAAAGGTAACATGAATCAAAAGCACTGCTGGGCACTAAATATTTCCATGATTAAAAGAAAGAGGAACTCCTTCAGCAACTCTAGCTGGTTTCACAGTAATATAAGAAAACCATTCCGCCCATCTGATCTGTTGGATAACAAGAGGCGCAATGCGTTCACTCACTCCTGCCTATTACACAAGAAGACAATTTAAAATAAAAGCAGGTGTTGGAATCCAAAATACACACGCAGGAAGCTGGAAGAACAGAATAAGCAAGGCAGCATCAAGACTTTGAGAAGTGAACACCTTGGATATAACCCTTCGTCAGGACTGTGGGTGGGAGTAAGGGGGTCTATAGATAAAGGGGTGGGTGAGGAAGGAAAAGGCAAGTGGGGAGGTGGGGATAAGTGAACACAGATAAAAGGTATCAGCGAGTTGTTGATGGGAGGGCCGAATCCAGTTGGTAGCAGAACAAAAGTTTGCTCAGGGAAATGGAAGGGAGAGGAGGGCTTGGGAAGGGAGTTGGGGGAATTGGAAGGGAGGTTATTTGAAATTGGAGAATTCAATGTTGAGTCTCCGGGGAAGGCTGTACAGGTGACTGATGAGATCTTGTTCCTTCAAATTATGGTTTGGTTCATTGTGGCAATGGAGGAGGCCAAGGATGGTCATGTTGGAAAGGGATTAGGAAAGAGAATTGAAATAGGAAGTGACTGGGAGGTCTTCCATTCAACCAAACGACCCTACCTTTCAGCTCTCCCATTGCCCAACCAGGTTGCACCCACCACTTGTGCCCACATAGCCGTAACTCACCATCTCCCTGATCTCCCCACCTCAACCACTCCCTTCCCTCTTTATCTGCAGCTCCCCCCTCCTTCCCCCCCCAACCCAGTTCTGAAGAACGGTTATATCTGAAATGTTGACTTTCCCAGCTCATCATGCTGCCTGGCTTGCTGTTTTCTTCCAGCCTTCTGTTTGTCTCCTTTAATTCAGGAAGATAGAGCCTAGTGAGCACAACGTGCTGGTAGGCAGGATCCACGGGTTGCCCACTGAATTCCTTGAACCTCTGCTCTCGGGCCAGGAGGAAGACATTCAGTTCCTCGAGACACTGACACATGAACAGAAGAAGCCATTCAGCCCCACCAAACTGTTATATTAAATAGGAGGATGTCATTATTACTGCAACACGACAAACCAATGAGGCATAGACTGCAAAGACAGGCTGCTCCATGTTGTTCCTCATGGCTCCATTGCTAATGGTACACACGTGTTATGTTAACGTGGCTTGCTGACCATGAGGAGGGAAAGTGATTGGTTTGTGCCAAGTCCCAAGGAGGCATCTTCCATCTCCGAGATGTTATGAACTAGGCTAGACCACTCAAAACACTTTTAAGCAGGCAGCCCAGAGCATACCTTTGCAAGTTGTTTCGCTAAGTGTATAATGAAAATTAACTGGAGTAATTTAGCTGGGGTGACTAGTTGATTTCAAAACAGCCAAAAACTTTATTCATAAAATTACACAATGAAACACAAAGAACAGAATAAAGAATCACGACAGAATTCAACCTATTCAGCTAGACTTAATTATACTATTCCGAATATACACAACTGTCCCAATAAGCAAACTCCCAATAAAAAAACAGTATAAATGGAACACAAACTTCCAGGTTGAAGTTGAAGGTCAGAAAAGAGAGAGTTTCCACACATCTGCCAGTTGAACTTCCCAGTTCAAGACTCAACTGCAAACTGCTCAGCTCAGCTCAGCTAGTTCAGCTAAAATAGCTCACCACTCTCCGTTTATTATTCTGGTCACTTATAAAGCATGACAACTTCGGCCTGAAGTCTCATCTGTTTCCATATAAACAAAAGGCCTCTGAAAATCCTTTTCATCTCTGTACCAAACCAGACTGATCGGAGCTTGGCCCCGTTTTATTATGCCTCTGAAAAAACCCAAGGGCAGAGTCTCCTTGAGCTCAGAACAGCCTTTCAACAAAAAAGGGACTTGCTTTGTGACATGTCTCTCCCACCCCCTTAAAAAAAGAACAATCAATGCCAAAAGGTGGCGGCATTTTTAACCCTCCAAACCCAGTTAGTAATCTCAAAACAGACAGATACACTATACTAATTGTAAACATTCAAACATGCACAAACACATGCAAATTCAGGCCACGGTATACCCACCACCGAACAGCTCCTTATCTCATTCTCATGAAGAACTCATCAGCTTTCACGTTTTCACGACCTGCCACATGCACAATTGTCAGATTGAATGGCTGCAACAGCAATCTCCATCTAAACGGTCTGGCATTTTTGTCTTTAATTTTTTTCCACAAATGTGAATGTGTTGTTAGCAGTGTATGCGATTGTCTCAGATGCATTGCTGGTAACAAAAACACAGTTATGGTGTAATGCCAACACTAACTTTTAAGTCTTTTTCTCCACCGTTGAACATTTCCATTGATGAAAGTTCGACTTCCCAGAAAAATATCCAATGGGTCTTTCTATTTCCCCATCATCCTCCTGCAGGAACACCGGATCGACAGCCACATCACTGGCATTGACAGCCACCTTGGAAGTCTTCGTATAATCTAGTGTAGCTAATACTAGGAGCAGTGTTAACACAGTCTTGAGGCTGTAAAAGGCCTCTTGACAGTCCTCTGTCCACTGAGAGGTCTTGCCCTTGACAAGTCGGTGAGTGGAACAGCTACACTCCTTAAAGTTTGGCACAAACTTTCAGTAAAATCCAGTCAATCCCAGGAACCGTAGTGTGGCAGTTTTCTTTTTGTCGATGGTGTGGAACATTCCCAAACTATTTTCGTTTTTGTATCTCATGAGGCCATTGGTCCATCTCCAATAACGTGACCCAGGAACGTGACTTAGGCTTTCTCAAATTCACTTTTAGCTAGGTTTACCACCAAGCCTGCCTTCTGAAGTTGATCGCACAAGTCCGATAAATGCTGTAAATGTTCCTTCCATGAATGACTAAAAACAACCTGGTCATCAACGTAGACCACACAGTTGGGTAATCAGGCAATGACCTTATTATCAGTGTCTGAAATGTGACTGGATCGTTTTACATACCAAATGCGACAACTTTGAACTAATATAATCCAATTGGCGTTATGAAAGCCGAAATTGCCTTTGCTCTCTCTGACAGAGATCCTTGCCAGTAGCCTCTGAGCAAGTCCAACTCAGAAATGTAATTAGCTTCTCCCACCTTTCCGACACAGATCTTCAAACATGGAATTGGATATGCATCAGTCTTTGTAATGAAGTTGACTTTGTGATAGTCCACACATGTCTGCTGGGTAACATCTGGCTTTGGCACCGTGGCTATACATGAGCTCCAATCACTGTAACTCACTTCGATTATGACATCTTGGAGCGGAATGCCTTTAAGGATGTTGCTTAATTGGAACAACATCTCCTGCGTCTTCATCGTGCACAATTATGTTCTTACTTCCCAGTTTATTTCCGCATATCTCTCCACAATATCATAATAACTCTTTCAGGTCACTATGTTTTTCTTGTGGAGGGTAACTCAGTCATTTATCCCAATTTTTGACAACTTTCTCATTGTTCAATTTGATTTGAGGAATGTCCAATTCAGAATCCTCTGAACTTGTTTCTTCCTTCTGTGCTGTAAGCATTAACACCTTATCGTCTTGCTTTCTCTCCCTATCAAAATACCTGTTCAGCATATTCACATGACACACTTTGTGAGATCTCTTCCAGTCTGGAGTCCAGACCAAGTAGTTCACCTCATTCAATTGCTTCCCAATTTGATAAGGTACATTAAAACTGGCTTCTAAAGGCTCAACTGATACTGGAAGTAACACCTATACATTATTCCCAATTGCAAAATTGCGACTTTGTCATTTCTGATCCACTTCCTATTTCATTGTATGCTGCGATACTTTTAAATGCTGTCTAGCCAACTGTCCAACTCTATTTACTCGTTCCCTAAAATTTGACACATCGTCCAAATGGGTGGTCTCTGAATTCTGACTTATTAATTTCTCCCTAACCAATGGTAATGGTCCTTTTACTTCATGCCCACAAATTAATGCAAATAGTCTGAATTTGGTCGATTCATTCCGTGCGTCTCTGATCACAAATAGTTCAAGAGGAATTTCCTTATCACAACTGCATTATCCTGACCATAAACCCTCAACATGGTCTTCACTGTGTGATGCCATTTCGCTCATGTTCATTGCGATTCCGAATACGACGTAGTAGATTTGAATTGCTTTATTCCAAAGTTATCCATCACCTGCTTGAATAGCTCGGATGTGAGGTTTGATCTGACTGGATCTCTATTGGTAGTCCGTACCTAGTTAAACAATAAGTTTTGTTTTCGACAACTCTTTTAGCTGTGATGCTGCATAATGGGTCTGCCTCTGGAAATCTAATCGACACATCCATTATTGTTAATAAATAATTATTCCCACTTTTTGTTTCAGATAGCAGACCTACACAATCTATCAAGACTCTTGAGAGTCTTATCAAGACCATTTTCTGGCAATAGTCTCTCAAGAGAGCATAAAGCCTCACCCCTCAGCATTATAGACTGAAAATATGCTGTGTCAATTAATATTGGACTGCCTTACCAATTACTCCTGGCCTATGTGAATAAACTTTACCCTTTCATGCAAGTTTTTTTTATGCAGATATGACACGGCCACTTATCATACTGTACACTCTGAGACAGTTGCCTACCTTCCCTTATGCTTTTTGTTACGAGTCTAACAAAACTTCCAGGCTTGTCAAGTTATCCTACATCTGGTTTTCTCCCAGCTCACCTCAAATGCTGGAATGGGTATTCAAGTTGCAGGTTTTATTACTGCCTGTGTGACATGTTTGAGACGCCTGGCAATATTCAACTACAGCTGAAAATGTGTTGCTGGTCAAAGCACAGCAGGCCAGGCAGCATCTCAGGAATAGAGAATTCGACGTTTCGAGCATAAGCCCTTCCTGATGAAGGGCTTATGCTCGAAACGTCGAATTCTCTATTCCTGAGATGCTGCCTGGCCTGCTGTGCTTTGACCAGCAACACATTTTCAGCTGTGATCTCCAGCATCTGCAGACCTCATTTTTTACTCGAATATTCAACTCCATCTTTGTTTCGTCCAGGCGGGTCAAAATATATTTGTATTCCAGCCTGTAACGTCCTCACCCCGAAATGATCTCCAAGTGGTAGCTCATGTGCCACTCGCAGCACCTCCTTTCTATACCCAACAGGCAAAACAATTTGATGAATTTGTGCCCACGTCTGATCTGCTTCAATGTGTGCTAATCTCCGCATTAAGACATCATGATGTTAAGTATTAACACACAGTAATACATTTATTCTCTTTCTTGCTAAATAATTTTTGATATGACTTTTGTAACTCCTCAACTTTCTGCTGTAATTCAATCAGTTTAGCAGAGCTAACAATACATTCATGTTTTCCAACTTGCTCCTTCTCTGTTCCACTTATCTGATCAAAAAGAAACTTTCGGATAACTCTACGTCAGCTTCCTTGTCTGTGCCTTTATACAGCTTAAACCTGTGCATCTGTGATCTTCTGGTCACGCAACCATGGGAAATTCCTGGATAAACATCCTCCAGGTCTTCAGTTGCCTGCATCTCCACTGGCTTTTCAACTAGAGTAGGCAGCACGCCTACCAATGAATTAATATTATTTGCAAGGACAAATTTTATTCCTGGAGCTGAGAGTTAGTGGTCCAGTACTCCTGCCAAATACTCTCCACTCTTGTCTGGGCTCTCTAGCCTCACTTTACATAACTGAGCATTTTTTTGCCTCACTATGAATTTCTGCTATCAGCACATTTTCTGGCAATAGTCTCTCAAGAGAGCATAAAGCCTCACCGCTCAGCATTACAGACTGAAAATATCCTGTGTCAATTAATATTGGACTGCCTTACCAATTACTCCTGGCCTATGTGAATAAACTTTACCCTTTCATGCAAGTCTTTTTATGCAAATTTGGCACGTCCACTTATCATCTTGTACACTTTGAGACAGTTGCCTACCTACCCTTATGCTTTTTGTTACGAGTCTAACAAAACTTCCAGGCTTGTCAAGTTATCCTACATCTGGTTTTCTCCCAGCCCACCAACACTGTGATTTTGCGTGGCCCAGTTTATTACAATTAAAACACCATAGTATTTTAACTTCGTTGTTCCCTCCACGCACCCCCCCCCAAGGTTTTCTTTATTACGATGGTAAATTATCCTTATGATCTACACTGTGATCTACCTTTCCCTTTGCACGTGAGGATATCTCTTTGCTCCAATTTCTCTCCCTCAGAGACCAGAACTGGTTCTCGAAGCCAAACCAAGTTTATGGACCAGTTCATAATAATCAAACATTTCAGCAGCTAACCTTGCTGATTACACTCTTTGGTCTTCCACCTGAGTTTGCACTACTTCAGGCAGTGAAATTTTTAATTGCTCCAAGTGCTAAACTCTCGAAGGGCATGAGAGCTTTGCTTGAAGTTTAAATCTCTTAACAAACTATCGAAATTAGTCTGTTTGATCCTTACAAACTCAGTGTAGGTTTGACCAGTATCCCTCATTAGATTCCTGAAAGGTTGCCTAAGCAGATAAAATGTTATTTTTTAACCTTCTCATTCTCCCCAGATACCTCCTCTGATAGGGATGTGAATACCTCACCAGTCCTACCTACAAGTTTCGTTTGGATCAACAAAACCCACATTGCCTCTGGCCACTGCATTTGTTAAGCCAACTTTTTAAATGGGATGAAAAGGGCATCACATTCTTCTCATCAAACTGAGGCAATGCTTGAACATACTCACACAAATTCTCACTAGGCTTCTGACTACCAGGGGCTAGCTGATCCTCACTCTCTTCCTAACTAAGCGTACCTTCAGCCGTTATCTCCAGCCTTTTACACTGATTTTCCTTGTTAAGTGTCAGTTTTTGCTATTCAAAAACTCTCTCTTTCTCTGTCCCCTGTTGTCATTCTTTCTTTTTACTCTCTGTTCTGCTGTGCTCTTCCCCCCTGCCCCCCTCTTCTGCATTTTATCGGAAGTCAAATGTTTCATTTTGGCCGCCCATTCCTTACCTCTTGACATTAACTCAAGATGTTTCATTTGCAACTGAATTTTTGCCATCTCTGATTCTGATGGTTTCTCCAGCAAGTTTAATTGACGAGCTACTGCTGTAATTATCTCTCCTTTCCTTGCAGATGCAGTCAGTTCCAATTCCAGCTTCTCCGTTAATTCTTGCAATTTGGTCTTATTCAATTTTCGTAAAATTTCCAAAGTCAATGCATGAACACCCAGGAAACGTTTGGCGACTGAAATAGCCATTACTATTCTAAGCTTTGTCAACCCAATCAAACTAATACCCGAAATAAAGACACTTACTCACTGTTAAAAATCCAGCAATGAGCCCCCAGCATGTGTTGGACGAGGCTAGACCACTCAAAACATTCTTAAGCAAGCAACCCAGAGCATAACTTTGCAGTTTGTTTTGGTAATTATCCAATGAAAATTAACCAGAATAATTTAGCTAGGGTGACTACTAGATATTAAATCAGACAAAAACGTTATTCACAAAATTACACAATGAAACACAATGAACAGAATAAAGAACCCCTACAGAATTCAACCTAACCAGCTAGACTTAATTATGCTGTTCCAAATACACACAACAGTCCCAATAATCAAACTTCCTTGAAAAAACGTTATAATGGAATGCATGCTTCCAGGCTGAAGCTGAAGGACAGAAGAGAGAGAGAGTTTCCACACAACTCTCAGTTGAAATTCCCAGTTCAAGACTCAACTGAAAACTGCTCAGCTCAGTTCAACTCAGCTAGCTCAGCTAAAAGACCGGCCAACTCCACGTTCATTATACAGGTCACTTCGAAAGCATGACGACTTTGGTCAGTAGTTTCATCTGTTTACATATAATTAAAAGGCCGCTGAAAATCCCTTTCGTGCCTGATCATAACCTGGCCCCGTTTTATTGTCCCTCTGAAAAACATCAAGGACAGAGTCTACTTGAGCCAATGAACAGCTTTTAGCAAAAAAGAAGGATTGGTTTGTGACAGAGAAGACAGGCTAGTGTTCTGTATGGAGGTCAGAAGCTGGTGGGAATGGCTAATACTATCAGAGTGTGGCTGATGACAGATTGTGAACAACATGACGTTCAATGCAGGGTCACACACCAACTGTACATCCAGACGGTGAGAGTTCATTCCGAACCTGGAGCTCTCTCTCAACCACCATGGGGTTTCCATAGAGCTCTGTAAATTATATCATAGAGTCATAGAATCCTATACTGAGACACGCCCATTAGCACAAATTGGTTCATGCTAATCAAAATGTCCGTCCATGCTAACCCCATTACCCTGCGCTTGGTTCATATCCTTCGCAATGTTTCCTACCTATATATTTGTCCAAATGTGAAGACACATATCATGGAAAACATGTCATATCTAATGCTATTCGTGTTTTGTTTTGGAAATAATGAGTGTTGATTCATAACACTCCAGTGTTAATACAATCACGTTTTATTATTTTTGTGTGTTTACAGATTAAACACTCATTTCCTTCACACTCTCCTCATGGTAACATCACAGCAGGGATTAGTCTGGTGAATCTCCATTACATCGTCTCTGCATAGCAAGGAGATCATTGATTATAAATGAAAGAAAATACTGTCTCAAGTATACTCCACAACTGCAGGACGGTGTCTTCACACTTATACTTTAATCATTTTGTAATGAACGATACTACTCATTTATTGTGCTGATTACTTGCTGAGTCATAGAGTCATAGAGATACACAACATGGAAACAGATCCTTCAGACAGACCCGTCCATGCTGACCAGATATCCCAACCCAATCTAATCCCACCTGCCAGTACCCGACTACTCTGTATGAATTCTGTTAGTGCCCCTGATCAAGGACATCCAGCTCCTTTTCACCAAGAGCACTTCCCATCATCTCGCCTTTTCATAAATACAAAATGAAAAGGATGGCATTTTTTTGCCAATCATTTATTTGCCTTATGAAGCAAAGTCACACCAACAACATCACTATTGCCATTGGAGTTGATTGGAGATACTGATGAGGCGATGATCGAGATGTATTATCTCTGAATATTAATCCAGGGAATCAGGTAATGACCCAGACACCGGATCCGAATCCCACAACGGCAAATGTTGGAAATTGAATTCAATAAAATATTTAGCAATTAAGAATCAAATGAAACAATGAAACCATTGTCGATTGTCCTACCTAGCACCCTCATACCCTTCAGGAAAGGAAATCTACCATATTCAGCTGGTCGGGCTTACATGTGACTCCAGATCCACAGCAATGTGGTTAACTCTCAGTTGCAGTTTGAAATAGCCAGGCCATCCACTCAGTTATATCAGTTACTTCAAAGGCCTCAAAGAAATGAAACCGCATGGACCTGAGCACTGACTACTTACAGCCCACGGACTGCAGCGGGTCAGGAAGGCAGCTCACCAACTCCTTCCAAAGGATAATGAGGAAAGGTAATTAAATACTTGGCTAGCATCCCATTAATGAATAAAGGAAGATGATCACACTCAGGGAAGAGAGAAAAACACACATAAATAACTTTAAACAGGGACTTTGGCATATACCTTACATGGTCATGATTATCAGTAATATGGAACAGGAGAAACATAAGTAAGGTTTAATTTCATTTTTTATTTCCATACCATCTGATCATCAACAATCTCTTTGCTTCTTTCTCTCTATCTCTCTCTTTCTCCATCTATTCGACTTAGTCCGTCTCCCCTTCAGAACAGAAGTCGGTGTCACCAACATCAAACACGCTATTTCCCAAATGTATTCAGTTCTGATGTATGGTCATTAGAATCAAATTGCCAATTCTATTTTTCTCTCGACCTGAGGGGGCTGCCAAATCTGCTCAGTTTGTCTGGCACTTTCTCGTTCTTTATTGTTTCTGATCTGTTGCAGCATTCTTTGCTTTATTTAACCTTTAATTTTGTTATTACTTGGAATGTCTGCATCACTGACAGGGGCAGCATTTGTTGACCTAACCAAATGTCATTTACTGTGAGATCGTTCTTTCAAGCAGTACAGAACAAAGCACATTTCTGTGAGTCTCACATCAATCTTCAGACAGACCAGATAATAACGCAAGATCTATTTACCTATGGACATCAGTGAAATAGATAAACATATAGACAAAATTCTGGAAACGTCATGGTTGTTACTTTCAGTTCCTGTCTTGTGTATTTACTTTCTGACATCGTCTGTGGTAGGATGCGAACAGTGTATTTCTGTGTAATAACCTGTGCATCTGAATTACATTTCTTCCGACATTACTGCTCTGAGAGAGTGTTACTGTCATTAAGTTATTTTAGAGACAAGAACAAAGTTGTGATCGAAATATTTGCAACTGAAAGAGTGCTTAGAGGAGAGGCGTAACCATAACGTCTGAATTTTACCAAAGCATAGTTAATGGTTTATTAAGTGTCAGCGTTGAAGCTGAGATGGTGCCTGGTCATATAATCGAGCTGGTAATGGATAGGTTTTGTGATGGACAGTATAACGAGACATAAATGAATTTTATTTATTTAAATTTGGTATAGTGAACAGTCTCGTTCTCAGATGTTAGTGAGGGCGGGGGTGTGGGCGGTTCTGAAATTGTGGGTAATCAATGGAATTTGCATTTGAAACTGAAGACAATAGTTTCCGTCTTTGTCAAATATTCATAACAGAAATAGCAAAGAAGTTCGCCATGATTGAAGAGATTCATAAATGGATAGAGAGGAAGAAACTTACCAGGAACACCAACAATAGCGAGGATAGGATAGTAACCCGCCTGGATAATCAGCAGTGCACCTAATATCCGATATGGAAACCAAGACCAGGAAAAATAGTAAAGACCTGCGGATAAACTCCTATCCATTGTTGCAGCATTCCAGTCTAATGTTCTCAGATTCTGATCCATGAATGGATCATTCCAGACTATTCTCAGATGTTTACATCTCCTTTTTTCTGTCTCTGCAGCTGCTGATCCGTTTGAGCTAATGTTAATGCATCTGCTGCTACAATGACATAAACCATTGCAAGAGGCCCCATACTAATAGGAGACGGAAAACATCCAGTGACATAGCTAGGATCCATGGAGACTAGCATCACTCACAGTCACTGAACAAACAGCTCCATTTAACCTCTTTCAGTATGGTTCCTTCAGTTCACAAAAACTACTGGACTGGATTGAATGTTGGCACTGCCGGCTATTGACCACATCTCCCATCACCCATTGCTCTCGTGAAGTTAGTAGTGAGGGAGAATGATGCATGTTTTCTTATCGCAGGCTAAATGATTCTTCTGCGTTGTCCGTTTGCAATACTGTAACTGGCTGAATCTCCCACCACCACCACCCTCTAAAACCATAATCTACATGCTGTTACGGTGCAGATCTCTTCTCGACTGGAACAGGCACCAGCCAATATGTTTACAGTGGATATATTTGCATTCCAATACATAGGAAATGTGAATTTGTCTGTGCATTCCTTTAATTGATCTAATAAGGCAATTTTGTATCTTCAACACTCAATGTGCTTCAGCACTTTTTTTTAAATATAAACTCACAAACACCTTAACACACTTTATTAAGCACAAGTCTCTTCAGATTCTCCTCATGGTAATATCATGCCAGGGTTTAGTTTGGTAAAACCCCTTTGGACTGAATCGCTGATAAGATCATTATTTATAAAGCTGATTAAGCCTGTACACAATACACCTCACTGTCTCTCAACAAAACACTATTATTAGGAAAGATACATTTACTCTGATATTTTTATCATTTTGCATGATGAGCCACATATCATTTACTTCCTGCTGCGTAAAAATTCTGTTTATGACTTATGACCAAGCACATTCAGGTCTGTTTCAACAACAGCACTTCCCAACCTCCCAATATTTAATGAACATAAATGTGAATTATGATATTTGTTGTTCATATCTGAAATATTTTCTATCTTGCGAAGAGCTATTACCCAAACACTGATCCTTCTGATACCCCAAAACCTCACTCCAGATAATTAACCTACTCTCTTCATTCTCTTGATTATGCAACTTTTACTACATTCAGTGTATTCCACCCCTATCTGCCCATGGACTCTAACATTCCCACTCACCCCTATTCAAACATGTCAAACGTCTGCTGAAAATTCAAATACTTCATCCCCACTAGTTCACAAATGTCGATATTACAACGGACAACCTCCACAAAATCCAGCAGGTTTCTCAAAGATCAAGATCATTTAATCTCCCTAAATCTAGATTGACTCTACCGAATCATGTCAATATTTTCCAAGTGTCCAGTTGTCACATTCCTCACAAAAGGTCCCAATGTTTTTCTCACAGCTTACATCAAGCTAACTACTGTTTAGTTTGCTGTTTGCTCTCTCCGTCCTGTTTTAAATATTTAGGTTTACAATAATTTGGAGATGCTGGTGTTGAACTGGGGTTTACAAAGTTAAAAATTACACAACACCAAGTTATAGTCCAACAGGCTTAATTGGACGCACACTAGCTTTCGGAGAAACGCTCCTTCATCAGGTGATAGCGGAGGTCTCGATCGTAACACAGAAGTTATAGCAAATATTCACAATGTGATGTAACTGAAATTATACATTGAAAAATTGATTGTCTGTTAAGCCGTTCATCTGTCAGAATACAGTGATAATTTCAATTCTTTCAAGTGTAAATCACAAAACCTTTTTTTTAAAAGTTGCATTCTCAGGTTAGCTGTGAACAATGGTAATAGCTAGACAATATGTTGAAGGTGTTGCAGGGTCACATTGTACATTGCTCAAAAACTGCATGCATTCATGTAGAACTCTGAGCTCAAAAACTGCATGAGTTTATGTAAAACTCTGTTATCTCACTTTTTAGATGAGAATCAAAAGGCATAGAGATTGAACACAGGAGGCCAACACCTTCAACATATTGTCTAGCTATCACCATTGTTAACAGCTAACCCAAGAATACAACTTTTAAAAAAAAGTTTTGTGATTTACACATGAACAAAGTGAAACTATCACTATATGCTAACAGATGAAAAGCTAAACAGACAATCAATTTTTCAAGGTATAATTTCAGTTACATCACACTGTAAAGTTTTGCTATAAATTCTGTTACGATCAAGACCTCCACTATCACCTGATGCAGGAGCGTCCCTCCGAAAGCTAGTGTGCTTCCAATTAAACCTGTCGGACTATAACTTGGTGTTGTGTGATTTTTAACTCGGTACAATAGCTGCTTTCCAGTCTGGAGGATCCTTTCCAGAATCTAACCAGCATTGAAGAACAATCAGTAATTCTTTCACTCGCTCCACTGCCACCTCCTCAATACTCTGGGATGTAGCTCATCAGATGCAGCACAATACCAGCCTTAAATCGGATGAGATTTTGAAAGGCATACCTTTTATTCATTCTAATGTCCTACTGTTCCTCATTTTCACCAGTCACTCTGTACCCTTGTATTTCTGGAAGTTTCTTTCTGTATCATCCTCAGAGAGATGGACACAATATATTGTTCTCAGCAGAGAGATGGGTTCTGTCAGCCAGTGAATATATCGGAGGACTGCACTCCGGTGATGATGGATATGTTATTCGCTCCTGCCTGGAAAGTTCCAGAATTAATCCAGTTGAATTCGTGGTGAACATCAGCACAGTCCTGTCACTGGTGTGAGGCTACACAGTATACTGAAGGAGCGGACTGGTTTCATACCTGATACCTATTCTAGCTTAGACAAAAGTCCCGGGAAATCCCAGGAAAGATAATGCACTGTCCTGCACCTCCCTATTTATAGAGCTTCCCTTCTGTGGAGCCCCATCTCCATTTGTTTACCATGGACCCAGACACTCTGTAAATGCAGTGTATAGAGTGGGGTCACCAGACCCTGCAGCTGACAATACAAACCCGAGATAAGCATCCACAGAAACTCCACTGATTTTCCAATGACGGGAACAAGTCAATTCCCCACACGGAACGTGCACGCGCTCTGTGTTGAAAACTATTTCCACTCCTGAGTTTCTCTTCCTGGCTGAGAAAGCCATTACATCTCTGCACACTCCCACACTAACAGTTTCTCTCTACAAAGAATCAGTTGACAATGTAACATTACCTTTCTCCATATCTCAGCAACTATAAGGGCAGCACCAGTATTGCTAATGGATTTGATCATCACACTCAGAGAAGAGAGGTACAGGGAACCTAACTCGCTTTAAACAGGGACAAATCTAAATGGATGCAATATTCAGGAATATGGGAAAACGGGGAAATGTGAGAATAACTTACCATTTTGTTTTCCTTTCAGTTCATCATCAGCAAACCCTTTGCTCACTTTTTATTTCTTTTCCTCTCTTTTTCTGGCCATTTCTCCATCCATTCAATTTACACCTGGCCCCCACCTCTCTCTCCAACCCAACCATCAATGATACCAGGATAAATAATATTATTTCCCAGTTTGCTTTCAGTTGTGAAGCAGGGTTACTGGACTCAAACGGTTATCTGCATTTCTCCTGACAGAGGCTGCCATAGCTGTGAGATTCTCCAATACTTTCAGACGCTGGAGAATTTTATTTTCGATCTCTAGCACTCACCGTTCCTTGCTTTGTTTCACCTTTAATGCTGTTATTTCACGGGATGCCAGCATCACGGGCAAGGGCAGCATTTGTTGTCCATCACTAATTGTCCTTGACAACGCGGCCATTTATCAGGACAAAATGGAACCCACAATGTTGTTGTGGGTCTGAAGTCCCACTGAGTTCACACTGCGTAATAATGTTAAGTTTCTTTAGCAAAGACTATCAGGGAAATAATGAAAATTAATCTTAACGGTTTCTGGTTTCCATGATTGAAATAAGGTTTTATTCCAATATTTGTCATTCGAATTTTAGCTCTGTCATCGGCTGTGGTAGGATTTTAAACACTGCCTTGGAGTCACAGCCCGTGCCTCTGAATTACCCGTCTAGTTACATGATCATTCTGATACAGAGTCCTTATTGCCCAGTCCATATTCTCTAGTTCCTGCCAGAGAGAGATGGCGGGGAAATCAGTTTAACTACCAACAATCAAATGGATTTTGGGGAAAAAAGCGAAAGGGAGATTGAGAGACAATTTCATGTAACATCACAGATTTCAGAATGCTGAAATGAAGACATTTCGACAGCATCCTGCAACATGAGCCAGTATTCCTAGGAATGATAGGTGAAGGGGATGTTGGCGTCAATAAAGATGAGGGCGAGTTTTAGATGAACATTTGTTCTGTAACTTTGTAACTGGGTGTAGGGTCAGCAGAGACTTCGACTCATTGGGCTGAATCTAACAATAGTTTGTCTCAGTGACATTTTTATTGAGTGTGACAGAGGGATTGTCTGTACCAGACTGAACTAGTTTCATGGTGCTATCTTATCAAACTCAGCTCATTAACTAACCACTCAATCTCATAGTGTTTCTCGCATTCAATGCCACCCCGATTCTCCAACCCAACATGGCTGGAGGGACTCACCATCGTACTGATGTCTCTGGCAATTCTATGATCACTGACACTGGTGTCATCTTTCAAAGGCCATTGGGCACACTGATGAACTTCCTCAGTTTGAAGCCACCCTGCACAGTTGACCCCGAGCATGGCAAATAGTGTTCCGAAGAATTCCCATTTTCAGGTTCAGGAACTTTCAGTCATTCAACTGCCTGGGTTCCTGCAAAATTATGCACTTATTTTATATCCAATCACAATTAGTAATTCTGGCTATTTCACTTTGTCTCACTTTATTGTATTCAGCCAAACATTCTAAACTCTTGTCCCGTTATGAAATACAATTTTGAGCAGAGAACGTTCTATCCTCAGCTGTTATCTTGATCGTTATCTCAATTGTACCATTTTCCTTGTTATGAAAGTTTCTCTTGCTCTTTGCCTGTGCCTGTTTCTGTCTGTAACAGTTACACTGTCTCCCACTCAGTTGGCTGGATGGCTGGTTAGTGATGCAGAGGGAGGCCAGCAGCGCAGGTTCAACTCCCCCACACTGACAGAGTTTACCCTGAAGGGGACGCTCTCTCAACAAAGGGCAATCTAGCATAATCAATCCACTCTAAGCTGCACATCTCTGTAGTCTGGGAGCAAACTGGGAGTGAACCCACACAGATACGTAGAGAATATTCAAACTCTCCTGAGTTTGGAATTGAATCCAGCTCCTTGGTGATGAACGGCGACAGTGCTAACCACATATCCATCATATTCCTCAGTTGGTTCTGTTAATTACTTGTAGTTGACTGAAGAAATCCAACTGGCTTGTTCTGATAACTGAATCTGACCTAGTCTTAGACTTTATCATCGGCCATATCGCCAACCTGGTTACATTTAAAATTTGTTGCGAGCAGTGGAGGAATGGAGAAATGGAAACATTGACACCCTCCAACATCAGTCAGAACCAGAGTGAGGAGAAATTCACAAAGTGGGAATTCATTCAAGTGGGAATTCTCTCACCCAGATGACTGGGAGGGCTGAATCTTCATATTATATCGCGGCTGACTATGTCTAATTTTCCATAGACAGGTGAATCAGGGATCATTGTGATATCAGAGAAAAGTGCAGCTGGGAACACAAAGAGATGAATCATAACCTTATTGACTGGGGGAATAATGTCAAAGGGCCGAATGGCCCAGTTGTTTCTGTCAGCCCTATGTTCTGATGTTCCATTCAGACTTTCGGTCCTGCTGTGCAGAAGCAGATTGAGGCCACTCCGATGGTTTTGGTGTAGTTCGGCAAATGTATTGGAAAATCCAGGCTGGGTCAGGCAGTGACCTCCCTCCCCCAATCCCTCTTTTCAGGCTTCTCCTCTCTGTCACTTCCGCTCCTGATGTAGGTCATGTTACAGGCCCAGATTCGCATTGAATACAGCCCCCATTCCCCACACAAGGTCAACTCAGACAAATCGTCTGCTGTCTCTGAATGCAACATTTTACATCATGGCTTCCAGGAAAATAATCAATTATATTCCAAAAATATAAATAAGAACTTAAATAATTGGAACCTGCGCTGTTATTCAATAAGAAATTGGCTGATTTACTTCACGGCTCAACTCCACTTTCCTGCTAACTCCTTGCATCCCTCAACTCGCTGAAATGTCACAAACAAATCCACCCATCTGTAAATACAAACAGTGACCCAACCTCCACAACTCTCGGGGTTAGAAATTCCTAAATCGATATTCCTTATTCTGTATCTACATCCCTGACTTCTGGACTCTGCCCTGGTGTAGAATCATATTCTCCACACCGACCTTTTCAAACCTCCTCTGTATCTTGTCCGTTTCAGTAATGACACCCTCATTCATTTAAACCACAATGAGTAATCGCCTCAGCATTTTTGATGTATTCAATAATTCAATCCTTTCATTCCAGGGACCAGTCTAATGAACCAAAATTTCTGAATCAACATGCTGACGTTATGTTTCATACACAGAAACACGCCACTCCGTTGTACTGCTCCTTTTTTGGGAGTTCTCTCCATTTAATAGCAGCCTGCGTTTTGGTTGTCAGTGTCATCCTCAAACTCGGATGTATATTGCACTCAGTTCCCGCCGTCAGGAGCTGAGTGCAGCTCTTGCCATCGGACTGATATCTGTGGTACTCCAGAAGATACAATTTTTTAATGAAGATCGATGACTCTCCGATTTCCAAGTGTTTACCAAGTGTCATCCCATGCTAATGCATTATCCATCATAGTATGAGCTTCTGTCTTGAGTAAGAACCTTTATTTAGTGATATCTTGTGGAAAATCTCTGGAAAGCCTCATGTCTACCAGTCCCCCTTTATCAAGTCCACTTGTTACATTCTCATGGATTTCCAGAATAACTTTGCATGATTTTACAGGCAAAATATAATCCGCCTTTAACAAGACCATGCTGACTCTGTGTGAAGCTTTTCTAAATGCTCTGCAGTCCCTTCCTTAATAACAGACTCTCACAAATTCCCAGCAAGAATGGTTAGGCTAAGTGGTTCCTGCTTTCAGACTCACTCGATTCTTGAAGACAGGCGCCACATTGGAGGGTCTCCAGTTTCACTGGAACACTCCTTTAATCCAGAGAGTTATGGAATGTTTCACACAGTGCCACCAGCCACTCTGTGACCACTTCTTATAAAACCAGCTATGAATTGTTGATGACCTGTTTTCCCTTGGTCTTATCTGTTTGAGAATTGCCTTGTTCATTCTGTTAGAGACAGTTCAAGATCTTCCCTCCGATTACCATTTTGTTTATACCATTGAAATATTTACAGCACCTTCACCTGTGACGAACGCTGTAAAATACTGGTGTAAATCATCTGTCTGTTCCCTGTATCCATTTCTCCAGCCACACCACCCAAATATCCTCAATATACTTTCCTGACTTCCTTTTTACCAAAGATCACACACACCTCTTTAACTCTTCTCACATACATGGAAAAGCTCATGCTGCTTGTTTTTTTATATTTCTTGCCAATTTGCTTACATCACATTTTTTTCTTCCCTTTCCTTTGCTTTCTATATTCATACAGTCATATCGTATACAAACACAGTCTTTGATCCAACTTGTCCATTCCGGCCAGGTTTTCCAAATTACACTATGTCCATCTTCTTGCATTTGGCCCATCTGCCTCTCAATGGTCCCCATTCACATGTTTGTCCAGATGTCTTTTAAATGTTAGAGCTGTACTTGCATCTGCCAGTCTTCCTCTGGCAGCTCATTCCATAAACACATCACCCTCTGTGTGAAAAAAAAAGTTTCCTCTTCCTCCCTTTTAAATCTTCCCTCTTCCAGCATAAACCTATGGTTTTCTGATTTGATTTCCCTATCCTGTGGAAAAGACCTCGGCTTTTCACCTTGCCCAAGCCTCCCCTGATTTTGTAAATTACTATAATGTTATCCCTCAACCTCCTACACTCCATTTGATACTAATTTCAAGAACAAGCATTAAAAGATCAGGCCTGCAAATTTGAAACAATGTTAAAAGTGACAGGTAAACAACACTCAGCCCAAACTTCATACTGTTGTTTGTTTTCTTCTTTATGTTACAATACTAAAGCAGCATAAAAATCTTACTAGTGCCAATAAGCCGTCAAGCATCTGAATTCCTTTGTCTGATGGTGGTGATCTCTACAGTGAAAATTTATCTCTGGCCAGATTTATATAATACCACATATTCAACATTCTCCCTCCTGGCCTCCGTATGACCTTATGTGGTTTTGTCTCAATAGAGCACTCAATAGAGAGAACCCCTTTCCTCTATTCACATCTTAATTTAAACTCATTTTATACCATCTCGTTAAAAGCCTGTTCACCTGTTGGCACACCCTCTTTTCCCGTCGCCTACCTCCACTTCTGGCAAGGGACTAAAATACCCAGTTTCCAATCCTTTTCATTTCTGCAGAAGTGTCACACTGGACTTGAAACGCTAACTCTGTTTCTCTGTCTCTGCAGATGCTGCCAGACCTGCTGTGTTTCTCCAGAAATGAATAGGCACAGCACAAATTTTCAATTAAACAAATAACTATGAATACTTGAAATAAAAAAGCACAAATTGCTGTAGAAACTGAGAGCTTTGTCGAAGGGTCACTGGACACGAAAGATGAACTCAGTTTTCACTTCAAAAGATGCAGCCAGACCTGCTTAGTTTCTTCAGCAATTTATGTTTTTGAACATTTTCCAAAGACGTGTGTTAAATCTGCTCAAAAGCCCTGTCCAGCACAGAGCGCTGTACATTGGGAAGTGAACAAAAACGCAAAGTGCACAGGTTCATTGGCTCTGAAACGACATAAGGCTGGCATCACTGACACGACAGAGGTCTTAATCATGGTCAGGGAGAAAAACAGAGGTAAAAAATATTCACTTCAAACATAGAAGATGTCATGATGGGAAAGAAAATGATTCAGATTAACATGTTCGAGTATTTGAGTAATGTAACAAATTAGAGGTGTGACATCAGGGAGAGACCCTAAGCAGAATGAGATTATGAAACTGGATGTGTTTGCACATCAGAAACCAGGTTGGGTCACTGAGTACAGGGCTGATGGGTGAATGTTTTGGGTGTGAACGGGGAGAAAGTCAGAATAATTGATTTGCAGGTATTGCAGCTCACACTGGGTTATCATATGATGCTGTAGATCACAGCATCAGCTGCAGCAGAATTTCATTCAATCACAATCCATAACTCTTCCCCCAGAATAATCTCTCACTCTACCATTATCATCAAGCTGAGTGATGGTTCAGTGCGGGGTTTGGGTGAACATGCCCGTGTCGGAACCATTTGTAGCTAAACCTGATGATAACCGATTAAAGCTACCGCACTTGATTGGTTAAATTATAAACAGCAGAACTACCATCTGGTGGAGAAGGGGAAATGATCTCAAGACAAACAGATTAAGATCTAAACTCTGCAATCAAGCCACATCCAGTAAGCAATGTCAATGGATTAATAAACAACTTACAGGAGGAGAGGACTCCACAAATACCCCTCGCCCTGCACATCAGTGTACAAGACAAGGTTGTAGTATTTGCACCATCTTGAGCCAGAAGTGTGAGTCAATAATCCACCTCACCCTCGCCATGATGCCCACAGAATCACAGATGCCAGTCTTCAACCAATTCGAGTCGTTGCACGAAAAACGGCTGAACACAGTAGATACGACAAGGGCAATAGGCCCTGACCCCATTCCTGCAATAGGACTGAAGATTGTACTGCACAACAAGCTGTGTCACTGGGTAAGCTGTTTCATTCCAGCTCCAATCTGACATCTGCCTGGCCACGTGGAGAGTTCCTCAACTATATCTAGTCCCATAACAAGGGAATGACTACCGTCTGACCATTTACCATGCCCTCAGTCCCGTCTCCCGATCATCAAATTGGTGGGAGTTCTTTTCGACAGAGCTGTCAAGCAGCACAATAATAATGTATTCAGTCTGGTTTCTGCTAGGTCCCCATGTGGAGATGGTGCTGTTGTGGAAATGTCCCTGGATTACTGATCCAGACCCAAATAATGCACTGGCAGCTGGTGGAAGTTAAAAACAATTCACAAAATATCAAGACATGAAATCTGGTGCCAGTAATATTGGCCTTGAATCTAATGTCCATTGTAAACATCTGTTCCTTTCCCAATGTACTTTCAGGAAGCGAATCTCCCGTGCTTCCTGGTCTGGTCTACAACTGTCTCCAGACACACAGACATGTGATAAACTCTGCAATGGTATCTGAAACGGCCGAGCAAGATACTCAATTATATCAAATTGTTCTGAGTTCTTAAAGGATAAAACCAAACAGAACACTGACAACGATCATTGGAAAAGGGAACGGGAAACACAGTCCTTTCAACCAGACAGATGCTGCCTTCCTAATGTTTAAGAGCTTGTGACAACAATGACAGAGCTTTCCCGCACACTGCACAGAAACATCAGGAAGGGAGCAGGGCATTTGACACTGTTAGCTTTCCCTGTTCTAGCTCATGGAGACAAGTTCACTTTTATAATCCTAGTTAATACATTCTTCAGAAACTCATCAATTCCTGTCTTATGCTGCTCAATGTTTGGCCGTCCAACCCATACAGTCACAGAAGCACTGACTCTACTGTCTTAAATACTCTACATTAGTCCCACTTTCTCTTAGGAGACCCATAGCCAGGTATGTTATGTTATGTCAGGGCATAACCATGTATTTATTAATGGTTATGAGGTTACCTGTGCCAACTGCCCACTCAGGAAGTGCATTCCTGACCCCAATAGCCTCTGGATGATAACCAATCCTCAAAACCTCACTAAACATCAAAACAAACCCTTCACTTTAAGATGGTACTCCCTTGTTCTTCGCCCTTGACTGAAAGGAACAGCTGCTGTCTATCCATCCTGTCCATGCCACTGGTAATCTTATTCTTCTGAAGCACGTCCCTATCAGCCTTCTCTGCTTTAAAGTCAGCAACCCGAGCTGATCTATTCCATCCAAGGGAACATCCTGGTGAATCTCCACTGCACCCTCTCCAGTGCAATAATATACTTCCTGTAATGTGGCTCCCAGAACTGTACATAGTATTCCATTTGGCCTAACCAAAGTTCCACACCGCTCTTATAATTTGGGCCTCCATGAATAAAGGCTATGTTTATGGTCGCTATGCTTTGTCAACTTGTGCATTAACCTGTTTAATCATATTCGTGGATATAAGGAGAAGCACCCTCTGAGCTTCCTAGTGTGATGTTGTCCATTGAATCTTCTCCTGTCTGGTTCCTTTTTCCAAAGTACATCACCTCATATTTATCAGGGTTACATTCCATCGGCCATTGATCCACCCATTTGATCATTCCATCTGTATCTTCCTGTTAATATAAGGTCTTCCTCCTCACTGCTAACCAACCAGCCAAACTTTGTATCAAACGCAAACTGATTTATCACACCCACCCGAACCCTCTCGATATTCACAACTGCATCATTTATGAATACTACAAATAATAAGGTTAAAAATCACACAACACCAGGTTATAATCCAACAGTTTTATTCGGACGCACTATCTTTCGCAGCGCTGCTTCTTTATCACGTGATTATGCTCTTCGAAAGGTCGTGCCTCCAAATAAACTGTTGGACTATCATTTAGTGTTCTGTAATTTTTAAACTTTGCCAAGCCAGTCCAGCACTGACATCTCCGAATCATAAACAATATGGGACACAGCACGGATCTCTGTGGTATACGATTGGATACTGGTCTCCAGTCAAACAAACAGATTTCTACCAGCAGACCTTCTGTCTCCTACCACTAAGTTGATTTGGATGCAACTTGGCAAGTAACTAATGAGTCCTACCTGTTCCCTGGTTATTCTGTTCCACTTGACGTACCAGTAGAATGTCTGGGGATTCTCCCTAATCTTTCCTGCCAGCAGGGGTCCATGTCACTGTGTTCGTCAGTCCCCTTCCAATGAAGAATTGCCGTCTTATTGATGTCTGAAATGGTCTATCCTTTACCTGACATTATTTGCCTTAAATGTAAAGTAGACAGCCAGAGAAAAATCCTGTTTATTTCCACCTTGTCATATGTTTAATGACTTTTCTAAATTTCACTGTGATCACCTCTCATTCTTTGAAACTGGAAAGAACACAGGCCGAGTTTCCTCATCAGCCAATCTCACCACCTGAGGGATTGATCTGGAGAATGTCCATTCCACATCCTCCGTGGTCAGTATATCCTTTCTCAGATTGGGTCACCAGCACTGGACTCAATACTTCATGTGCAGTTTCATTAGCAAGCTGTGAAACTGCTTCAACATGACCTTCTGATTTTGTTCTGATTCTCTTAAATGAAGTCGAACCTGACTTTAACTTTCCACTTCGATATATTCCTCCAATTAGCATTCACATTACTTTTTAAATGAATTCTCTGCATTAGTTCTTATTAAAAGCCTTCTGAAAATCAAAATACGCCATTTCTATTTTGCAATAAACAAGTTCAAATCATTCTGAAGTTTGTCAAGAATGAAAACTCTGTCAGACTCTGTCAGTGCATACTGATTCTCTCCAATGTTGCTGTTAATTTCTAAATATCCAAAATCAGATCCTACATAATAGGTTTCATCAGTTTACCTACAGATGTCAAGTTAATTGGTCTGCAGTTCTCCACACTATCTCTTCTTCCCTATGAAGATGCTTGAAGCCCTTCCATTCATCTTCAATGCTTGGAATACATTTACTAAGTTCCGGCCTCTGCAGAATGTACAGGAAAATAAATGAGTCATTGACAGCACAATTAATGCGTCTATTGTTGATTTATTTCTAATATTTTGATACGAAACACAACTGGCTCATCAGACTTCGCAATGCACAATCCAGCTACAATACTACTATGCTAGTCTTCAACTACTACCTTGTTACTGATATGAATTGACTTTATATCTTTAGTTGCACAAGTTCGATGTGATCATTTGGTATTACTCAGCGATTTTATGGATCTTCCTCTGTGATGACAGATGCAAAGTAACTGGTTACTTTCTTGGTCATTTCCCTATTCTCCACAACAACCTCTCCTATCCTGATCACAAAATTCCACATTTCACCCTGCTTTTATTTTGTTTTCTTTGCAATACAGATTGTAGATTTATGTAGTCTTTGTGTTCTTCTTTCACAGAATCATTAAAAAGCCTACAGTGCGGAAAAGGCCCTTGGGCCCAGCAAGTCCACCCTGCCCCTCCGAAGAGAAACCACCCAGACCCATTCCCATCCGATTCTACATTTTGCGACGTATGCACCTAATCTACACATCTCTGAACACTTTGTGCAAATAAGCGCAATTCACCTAATCTGTAATTCTTTGGACTGGGGTGGGGGAGGAAACCGGAGCACCCAAAGAAAACCCACGCAGACACGGGGAAAATATGCAAACTCCACACAAACAAATTTCTGAGAATTCTCCTGTTGCCACAATGTCTAAAATTCTTCTGAGCTCACTTCCTATGATTAATATAATCTTTAATTTATAACCTTAGCCTTCATGAAGTCACTTGCCCTTTCTTTGGTGATTCTACCTTAAAGAAATAGACATATTTTTCAGACATTGCAGGATTTCTGTAGATCTCCTGGTCCTGATCAGGTGTATCCAATTACACAGCAAGAGGCGAGAGAAGATATTGCGGGGGCCCCAGCTGATCTTTTTGCATCACCGCTTTCCACGGGAGAGGTCCCAGAATACTAGAGGGTCGTGAACGTTGTGCCCTTGTTCAAGGACGGCGGCGAAGAACCTTTGAACTATAGACCAGTTAGCTTAACGACTGTGACATGTAATTTCCTTGAGAAGGTTCTGGGAGATAACATACGCATGCGTTTGAAAAGACACGGTTTCATAAGGAGCAGTCAGCACTGCTTTGTGCATAGCATATCATGGCTCACACTTTTAGTAGCAAGCTGTGAAACTGCTTCAGCATGACCTTCCAACAATGTTCTGATTCTCTTAAATGAAGGCGAACCTGACTTTAACTTTCCACTTCTATATATTCCTCCAATTACCATTCACATTACTTTTTTAATGAATTCTCTGCATTAATTATTATTAAAAGCCTTCTGAAAATCAAAATATGCCATTTCTATTTTGCAATAAAGAAGTTCAAATCATTCTGAAGTTTGTCAAGGATGAAGACTCTGTCAGACTCTGTCAGTGCATGGATAAGGTGAATACACTCATTCGTTTTGTCAGTTTTGGCAATCAAGGTCTGGAGGACATCAGGTTAGAGGTGAAAGAATAAAAAGGATCCTGAGTGCCAACTTTTTTATGCAGAGGTTGGTACACATACGGAATTACAGACAGCGGTTTGGTTGAGGCATGCAGATAACAACATTCAAAAGGCTTTTAGACAAATACGCGGATATGAAAGATTTAGAAGAATAAGGAGCAAGGGCAGGGAAATGGAATTAGTAGGATGGATATTTTGGTCGGCATGGACCACTTTGGTGCAAAGGGCCTATATCCATGCTGCAGGGCTCCATGGTTCTATGACTCTAACAGCCATTGCATGTCTACCACTTCATGCTCAAACATTCTATATTGTATGCAGGCGCCGTGTAGAATACAACATCTTAACGTCTCTAATCCTCAGAGCAAGGTTACTAATGAGTCCTTCTCACCACACAGCTCCAAATCCAAAATAACCTGCTGTCTTGTTTGAGTCACAATGTAATCTTCAAGCAGCATGTTATATGCTTATAGAATTTATTTTTCACGACATTAGCAGTTACTTAGTTAACGCAGTTTAGATGCAATTTGAGATCATGCAGTAATACTGCAGCACCCACAATATTTGCATCTCTAATTTCCAGAGCATACAATGCACATAATTTGCATGAGAGCATTGGTTTAGCTACATAATACACCAATGCTTGCTTCTCCTTCCTATTTGTCAGATCCACCCAAACTGATTCTGTAGAATCTGAGGGACAGGGTCTGTGGTGTTATTAGTGATAGCCTTGGACAAGACATTCGGGGAGGGTCACCTCAACACTGACATGATCTGAAGAAAGGACCAGCATCACAGGACAAGTATCAATATCCTCCCCACTCTGTCAGGTTAACTGTCACCGTACTCTCTCTGCTCCCTCACACTCACCCTGTTATAGCACCTACCCCATAACAAGGCTCACACTCTATCTCCAAATAAGGCTCACGTACTACCACTCTCATGTTGAATTCAGCACCCTCCCCACCCCACTCCCACCCTGCACGCTCTCTCTCCTTCCACTAAACTCCCAACACTAATAACCCTGCATGGATACAACACTGTGGAATGACTCCCTCCTGACACCTCACCATTCCTCCTCCCCCTCCACCTGCACCAGCACTAACAGCAAGACCACACACTCCCACCATCACTCCCTCCCCCCCCTTTCTCCCATTCCAGGAGAAAAAGGACTATAATAGGAGAGAAAGGGCCAAACCAGATGGTGGAGCACCCGATATCTGATCCCTCCTCCACCCCCACCCCCCCAACAATGTGGGAATGACCCTGGTATGAGCCGGAGTGGACCGGGACGCGTCGTATGGAGATTCCGTGACATCCATGTCCCTCTAACGGAGTAAAAAACAATGTTTAGTAATGGGCAATTCGCACTTTAACCACTCTGTCTGTTCTCACAATTTCCCCCCCCCCAAAAAAAACAACAAATATCTCATTGCAGAGAGATACAGACTCAAAAATATTCAGAGACCTATGTAAACACGCTAACATGCTGACACTCACAGTACGTACACGGAGATAGAACTGCACACAAGTAGTGGCATATGGAGACATAGACAGTCGCACACAAATAGACACAAGCACAAGTAAAACGCACAGGCGAATACACAGATAAACCAATGTCAGCACATAAATACACAGATAAACCAATGTCAGCATATAAATACACAAACACACAGACACATAAACAAACACACACAAGTGCGCATACGGACACACAGAGACACAGACACTAGTGCTTATAAGACAGAGATAGATAGGTTTTTGATGAATAAGCGTGTCAAGAGTTACTAGAGTCGTCAGGAGAATGATGCTGAGAAATCTATAAGCCAGTATTAAATGGCATTCAGAGTCGATGGGCCGAATGTCCTAATTCTGCGTTTTTAATGCTAATGTGGTGTCATACTATCAGTTATTCTCTTCCTGGGACAGGAGCAGAGAATGAGTTTAATAAATATTTGATTGAAAAGAGTCAGTGGTACTATTGGACAGGTTTAGAGGGCTGAATGGTTTATGTCTATGCCTAATTATTCTGTCCTTGTGTTTCAAAAGAGGTGGCAATTTCATGTTAGGTTAACACAGTTTAAAATAACGGGTCCCACACTGAAATAAGGTCGTCCCTTTCACTTCAGTGTTGTACTATCTGTAGGGTCCTCATCCTCAGGGAACAATGAAGATTCAGTTTTTGAAGATATTCAAGACTGAGCCCGACTGATCTTTGCTGGACAGGAGAGTCAATATTCATTGGGAATAGACAGGAGACGGATGGTCAAACACATTCAGATAAGTCATGAGCTTTCTGACTGGTGGCACCGAATGGCCAACTGCTGCACCCATCCAATGTGTTGTTCCCTCAATCCACCTCGATGTGGTTACAGGGATATACTGTTGCCGTTACCCCATGTATTGTGTCCACCATCCCCCCCTCGAAGCTGGGACAGAGATAGGGGACAACCTCATTAAGCTAGTCATTATCATTACCATGAGACTGGAGGAGACCATTCTACCTCTTTAACGAGTTACAGAGAAAAATGGAACGAATCATTTTAGCTCATTGAGTACACTTTAATGCACAACAGGCCATTTAAACTGCCCGAACTGCTACACAGGAAGCGGTTGCAAACAGTCAATAGAAAGAAGAGATAAACGCGTATTTTCATATTACAAAGCTGTAACTGGTGGAGTGCCTCAGAGATCACTATGAAATCATCAACGATCAACATCTGTATCAAAGATCTGGAGGAATGGGCTGAATAAACCAATGGCCAATTAGCTCAAACACCAAGCTGGTCATCCAGTATGTCATCAAATGGAGGGTGTATGTCATCAATGTGATATACGCAAAGCGAAGTTAGTGAGCAAACCTTCAGCATAATGTGAGTTGTCAATTTTGGATGGAAGTATAAAACAATGTTAAACAATTTAAGTGTAGAGAGAATAGAGAACTCTGTGATACAGACGGTATTCATGATCCTGGTACATGAATCATATGTAGTTAGTCTGCACTTGCAGT
This sequence comes from Hemiscyllium ocellatum, assembly GCF_020745735.1. Taxonomy (NCBI): domain Eukaryota; kingdom Metazoa; phylum Chordata; class Chondrichthyes; order Orectolobiformes; family Hemiscylliidae; genus Hemiscyllium; species Hemiscyllium ocellatum. Next base: position 247,302 of record NW_026869142.1, on the reverse strand, counting down.
AAGTGATTTGGAAGCTAAGTGGAATGATTTTGTTTCTGCCAAAGGGTACCAGGTTTGATCAGAAATGTTTTATTTCATCTGCACCGGTAAAAGTGAGGAGTGCATTTGCTGGTGATCAGAGTCGAACATTGTGAGGCTGGAAAAGCACAGCCAATCAGGCAGCATCCGAGGAGCAGGAGAATTGGCGTCACGGGTATAAGTCCTTCATGAGGAATGTGCCCTAAACATCGAGTCTCCTGTTCGTTGGGTGCTGCCTGACCTGTTATGGTTTTCCAGAATCACATTTTTCGAATCTACATCTGTATGGGCATTGCTAAGACCACATATGGCATTTTATATGCAGTTTTGATCCCTTAACCTAAAAGCAAGATAATTGTTTTAGAAGCTTATCAAGAATGTTTGTTCACATTTTCCTGGAGTGAAGGCCTTTGTTCTGAAACATTATCAGTTTTGGTCTTAGATGAGAAATCTTTTTGAAGCATACACAATTTCAAGAAAAATCAGCTGGATACATATTTTCTCTTCTCAGGGGCACTAAAATTATGGAATAAATGTTCAGAATAAAATTATTGATTTTAGCACAGATATTTTGAAGACATCAAACGATTTTTAAAATATTAACCATATGCATACCTACATATCATCAAAGTATAAAGCAGGAATTTTCTCTTTTTTTGCTAATGAAAGGCACTGTGTATAACAACAGCAATGATGCACTTGCATATCGTCCATTATTATCCATTCCAGAGAATTTTCATGATGAGCGCCCGCGGTCCAGTTTGGTGTTCAGTTGACATGATTGCATGTTTCAACACAGAGAGGGAGAACAATGTTCCCTGCCGGAGAAGTAGCAACTGATTGATCCCTCTCTGTTATTGTGTTCCACCTGACAACTGTAAATCCCTGACTCACCGCTACCTGATGAGTCGTGGAGAATTCCTGTTGAGAAATTCATTGGAATCCCTACAGTCTGAAACAAAGGGAATTCAGCTAAATCCAACTATTCTGGGGAGGAATCGCATTGCAAGCAGCTTGTCTGAGCAGAATCGGTGGCATGGTTGCTCAGCGGTTAGCACTGCTGCCTCACTGCACCAGGGTCCCAGGTTTGATTCCAGCCTCGGGCGACTGCCTGTGTGGAGTTTGCATCATCCCCCCCTGTCTGCATTGGATTCCTCCAAGTGCTCTGGTTTCCTCCCACAGGTCCAAAAATGTGCAGGTCAGGTGAATTAGCCATGCAAAATTGCCCATAGTGATGGGTGCATTACCCAGAGGGAAATGGGACTCTTTGGAGGGTCGGTGTGGACTTGTTGGGCCGAAGGGCCTGTTTCCGAACTGTAGTGAATCTGATCTAATAACGTCAGTGGATAAAATAACACTTGGTCAGTCTATCATCTATCCATTTGTTATGAGTTCAACTATTATTCATTTTTCTATTTTTTCCTCAAATGTGAATGAATGTGTATGTGTGTTTGACAATTTTCTAGAGGATGAGCCAGGCTAACATTTATATCATTAGCCATATCACTAAACTTTGAAATTTGTTGTAAACGCTGGAGCAGTCTGACTGCAAAAGGAAACACTGACCCTGCAACATTGATTGGAGCTCGAATTCTAAAAGGGTTCTTCAAGTGGGAATTCCCTTCCCCAGAAGTTTGTGGTGCCTGGATGTTTACATTTATTCAAAGTTGTGTCTGTTAATTTTTTTATAGACAAGTGAATGTAGGAAAATGGTGCACGTACAGAAGAAGTACTGCTGAGACCACAATCAGATCAGCTACGATCTTAGTGCGAGACAGAGCCAAGACATAGTGTCTAATGGCCCACTTCTGCTCCTCAGTCCGATGCTCCTATATTCTATTCAGCCCATCACAGCTCCTGCACAGGAGTAGATAGAGGCCACTTGCTCGAAATACCTGGTCCACCGTAATCCAGCTCCTTCTGTCCCTCACAATTGGCACAAACAGATTGGTGTGGGATGAAAAATGTTAATTCAAACCCAGGCTGGGCTCAAAAGACGCCTCTGATCTCTTTATAGAGTGTCTCCTCTCTGCAACTTGTGCTTCATTTGTTGGTCATGGTGCAGACCCAGATTCACTGTGAATACAGTCCCCATACCGCACCCAGAGATGACTCATAAAATGCTTTGCTCTCTCGAACTGCAACGTCCAATAACGGAATGTTCAGGAAAATTACAACCATTAACTTTCTAATTACAGAATATGAAAGCACGAGGAACAGGATCGGATGGTAATTCGGATGGCAGGCCTGCCGTGCCATTGTATAAGATTATGGATGATCCAATGCTGTTATCAACTCTGCTTTACTTCCCGATTCTTCACACCCCTCAATTCTATGACAGGTTCAAAAACCCACCTGCCTCCTCTACAAATCATTTCAGTGACCTAGCTCCCAGAACTCTGTCTGTACCAGATAATTCCTGACATTCACAATCCTCTGTGAGAAGGTTACACTCCCCAAATATATACAATAAACTATTCGTATGTTCAAAAGAGGTGAACGCAACAGCTCACGTAAGAGTAACAGACCCTGATATCAAGACCGGAGTTGACTCCGGATGGTATCAAGAAACGTTGACTAAATTAAATTTAATAGGAAACAGCCACAATCTCTCCACTGGGGGTCAGAAGACAATGGATCTGAATCTGAGAACATTTGACTGGAATGTTCCATCAATGAACAGGAGTTTATCGAAGGGTTTTTTTTTACTACCTTTCTCAGCTTTGGATATCATTAACATCACGGATCGAAGATAACATTTGGATTACTCAAGGTGGTTGTTATTCCATCCTCGCTATAGTTGGTGTTCCTAATAAGTCATTCTCTTTGTCTATTAAACCATTCAGCCCAATCCAGTCTGCTCAAACATCAGTCAAAGCTGATAAATTTCTCAAATTTCCCATAAACCTTGATCCTCTTTACATTCGGGAATCTATCCTACGCTGGCTTAAATATACTCAATGACTTGGCCTCCACTCCTTCTGTGGCAGTGAATTCCATTGACTCACAATGCTCTGTCTGAAGGAGTTACTCGTTATCTCTGTTCTAAAAGGTCTTCGCTGTGGTCTATGTCTATGCCTCGGATCGTAGTCTTACCTACGAATGGACACATTTTCCAAAAATCCACTCTGACCGGGTCATTCAGTATTCTGTAAGTTTGAATTAGATTCCCCCCATCGTTCTAAACCCCATCGAGTATCGAACCAGGCCCTCAAACTTTCCTCGTATGTTAAGCTTTTCATTCCTAGGACCATTTCATTGAACCTCCTCTGAACACTCTCCAGGGACAGTACATATCTGCTGAGATATAGGACCAAGGGGGCGGCACGGTGGCACAGTGGCACAGTGGTTAGCACTGCTGCCTCACAGTGGTTAGCACTGCTGCCTCACAGTGCCAGAGACCCGGGTTCAATTCCCGACTCAGGCGACTGACTGTGTGGAGTTTGCACGTTCTCCCCGTGTCTGCGTGGGTTTCCTCCGGGTGTTCCGGTTTCCTCCCACAGTCCAAAGATGTGCAGGTCAGGTGAATTGGCCATGCTAAATTGCCCGTAGTATTAGGTAAGGGGTAATTGTAGGGGTATGGGTCGGTTGCGCTTTGGCGGGTCGGAGTGGACTTGTTGGGCCAAAGGGCCTGTTTCCACACTGTAAGTAATCTAATCTAATCTAAATGTGGCCTGACCAGAGCTTTTTAGTACCTTGTAAGTACTCCCCGCTTTTAACTTCAATTCCTCTCGAAATAAATCCCTTCATTGTATTTACCTTCTTGACTACTGACTGAACTTGCAAGTTTACCATGAGAGAAGCCTGGACTAGAATTCCCAAGACTTATTGCATTTCAGACTTCTGAATTTTCTCCCCATTTAGAAAATAGTCCGTGCCTCTATTTCGTACCGGAGTGCATGACCTCATACTAGCCCATGTTTTACTCCAACTGGCACTGCTTTGCCCATCTCCTAACCTGTCCAAATCCTTCTGCAGCTTCTCTGCCTCCTGCGTGCTAACTGTCCCTCTAGATATCTTTGTAATGTCTGCAAACGTAGCCAGAATGCCCTCCGTTCCATCATCTAGATCATTAATGTACAAAGTGTCAAGTTGTCCGAACACTGAGTCTTGCAGAATACCGGTTGCCATCCTGGGAAGGACCATTTTATCCACACTTGTTGCCAAACGGCCAAACTTCAATCCATGCTACCACTTTGCCTCTGTCACCATGGGCCCTTATCTTAATCAATAGTCTTCTGTGTGGCACTCGCAAAAGCCTTCTTGAGGTCCGGGTAAGAATATCCATTGGCGCTCCTGGCTCTAAGCTGATCGTTACTTTCTCAAAAAGTTCAAGCAGATGTGTCAGACATGACCTCCCTTTGATGATACCATGCTGACGTTGCCTTATATTTCTCTACACGTCCAAATATTCAGAACTATCATCCTTCCCGTTTGGTTCCAGGATCTTACCCACGACTGAGGTTAGGCTGTTTGGTCTGTAATTTTCCGTCTTCTGCCTTATTCCCTTTGTAAACAGGGATTTTACGTTAGCGTTATTCCAGTCCTCTGGGACATTCCCTAATTCTAATGATTCCTGAAAGATCACCACTAACGCCTCCACCACCTCTGAGCTTTCTCTCTTTGAACTCTGTGGTGTAGTCATTCTGGTCCAGGTGATATATCCACCTTCAGCCCATTTAGCTTTTCTCCCCTGTTTGCCTTGGTGATGGGTGACATACTGAGCTTTGCCTCTTCACATTCTTGAACAATTAGGAATTTATTTGTGTCCTCGGCCATTTCTTTGTTCACCACTATTGTCTGTCCTGTGCCATTATCCACTTTTGTCTCGCCTTTGCCCTTTTTGTATCTAAAGAAAATCTTCCAACTTTCCTTGTTTTAACTGGAAAACATATCCTCATATTTAATCTCCTCCCTCCATATTTATTATTCTGCTGTCCTCTGTTGGTCTTTGTGAGCTTCCAAATCGTCTGGTTTTTCTATGCCCTACGTCACAGTATACGCTTGCTTTCCTGTCCCTGACTTCCTACACAAACACCTGTTGAAGGAGCCGTACTCTGAAAGCTAGTGTGCTTCCAATTAAACCTGGCTGAACTATAACCTGGTGTTGTGTGATTTGTAACCTAACCATCCATGGTTGCTTCATCCTCCCCTAAACCACCCTTCTTTTTTCTCGGGAAGAATCTCTGTTGTGTCTCCTGAATTACTCGCAGATACTCCTTCCATTGTTGTTCTACTGTTTTTCATGTTAGCCCCATCCCAGGCAATTCTACCAAGCTCCTCCCTCATGCCCCTGTAGTTGACTTCATACAGCTGAAATACCATTACCTCGCATTCTATGTTCTCCCTCTCAAATTGCAGAATAAAATCAATCATATTATGATTACTGCTTCCTTCGTGTTCCTTAGTTTAAGTTCTCTAAAACAGTGTGCCTCATTGCACAACACTAAACACAGTATTGCCTGTTCCTGAGTGGGCTCCACCACAAGATGCTCCAAAAAGCCCTATCGAAGATATTGGCACAAATTATTTCTCCTGCAAACCACTAACAACTTGATCTTCCCAGTCCAACCGTGTATGGAAATCTCCATGAGCACTTTACTTTGCCTTTTCTATGCATCTTTTCTATCTCCTGGTGTATATATATAGGTCCTGCCTACTTTTTGGAATCCTGAACATAACGCCATGTAGAACATAGTATATAGAACATTACAGCACAGAACAGGCCCTTCAGCCCACGATCTTGTGCCGACCATTGATCCTCATGTATGCACCCTCAAAAGTTTTGTGACCATATGCATGTCCAGCAGTCCTTAAATAACTCTAATGACCTCGGTTCAACAACTGCTGCTGGCAACACATTCCATACTCTCACAACTCTCTGTGTAAAGAACCGGCTTCTGACATCCCTTCTATACTTTTCTCCAACCAGCTTAAAACTATGACCCCTCATGTTAGCCATTTCTGCCCTGGGAAATAGTCTCTCACTACTGACTCTATCTATGCCTCGCATTATCTTGTATATCTCAATTAGGTCCCCTCTCCTCCTTTCCTCCAATGAAAAAAATTCCAGCTCAGTCAACCTCTCTTCATAAGATAAGCCCTCCAGTCCAGGCAGCATCCTGGTAAATCTCCTCTGAGCCCGCTCCAAAGCATCCACATCTTTCCAGTAATAGGGCGACCAGAACTGGATGCAATATTCCAAGTGCGGTCTAACCAAAGTTTTATAGAGCTGCAACAAGATCTCACGATTCTTAAACTCAATCCCACTGTTAATGAAAGCCAAAACAACATATGCTTTCTTAACAACCCTGTCCACTTGGGTGGCCATTTTAAGGGATCGATGTACCTGCACACCAAGATTCCTCTGTTCCTCCACACTGCCAAGGATCCTATACTTTATCCTGTATTCACCTTTCAAATTCGGCCTTCCAAAATGCATCACCTCGCATTTATCCAGGTTGAACTCCATCTGCCACCTCTCAGCCCATCTTTGCATCCTGTCAATGTCCCGCTGCAACCTACAACAGCCCTCTATACTGTGATCGACACCTCCAACCTTTGTATCGTCTGCAAACTTGCTGACCCATCCTTCAATCCCCTCATCCAAGTCATTAATAAAAATTACAAACAGTAGAGGCCCTAGGACAGAGCCCTGTGGAACACCACTCACCACTGACTTCCGGGCAGAATATTTTCCTTCTACTGTCACTTGTTGTCTTCTGTTGGCCAGGCAATTCTGTATCCAGACAGCGAAGTTCACTTGTATCCCATCCTCCTGACCTTCTGAATGAGCCTACCATGGGGAACCTTATCAAATGCCTTGCTAAAGTCCATATACACCACATCCACTGCTTGACCCTCATCAACTTTTCTATTCTCAACCTCAAACAACTCGATAAGATTCGTGAGGCATGACCTTCCCCACACAAAACCGGGTTGACTGCATTTAATCAAGCCATGCTCTTCCAGATGGTCATAAATCCTATCTCTCAGAATCCTTTCTAACACCTTGCAGACGACAGACGTGAGACGTATGGTCTGTAATTGTCGGGGATTTCTCTATTTCCTTCCTTGAAGAGAGGAATTACATTTGCCTCTCTCCAGTCCTCAGGTACGACTCCAGTGGAGAGCGAGGATGCAAAGATCTTCGCAAGCGGTGAAGCAATCGCATTTCTTGTTTCCCAAAGCAGCCGAGGAAAAATCTGGCCAGCGCCTGGCGACTTATCAATCTTAATGTTTGACAAAATTTTCAGAACATCAGCTTCCTCCATCTCTATCCATTCCAGCATGCACACCTGCTCTTCAAAGGTTTCACTAACCATCTACATTTCTTCAACATTTGGGGATACTCAATTCTCCCCACACCCAATTTGTGCCATCTGATCCTACTTTATGTCATACAGTCAGAGAGCTGTACAGTCAGAGAGATGAACAGAACGGAAACAGATCCTTCGGTCCAACTCGTCTATGCCAATCAGATTATCCAACCTAATCTAGTTCCATTTGCCAGCACTTGGCCTATATCCTTTTTACACCTCCTCTTTGCATACCCATCCAAATGCCTTTTAAATGTTGGAATGGGACTAGTGTCCACCACTTCCTCCCACAGTTGTTTCCATATACATACACCACCCTGTGAAAGATAAAAAAACTTGCTCTTTTGGTAACTTTTAAATCTTTCCCTTCTCAACCTATACCTATGCCCTCTAGTTATCTCCCCCCCCCCCCCATGGAAAATAATTTGTCTATTTATCCCATGCATGCCCCTTGTGATTTTCTAAACAGATATAAGGTCACCCCTCAGCCTCTGAAGCTCCAGGGCAAACAGCCCCAGCCTATTCACCTTCTGCATGTAGCTCAAATAGTCCAATCCTTGGAAATTTGTCAGAATACTTTCAAGTTTCACAACATTCTTCCGATAGCAAGGAGACCAGGATTCTTACGATTGATTTATTTTCATTCTTACTCCCCACGACTCAACCTATCTTTTCGATAGGATGCATACTCTTGAATGCATCAGCTGTCAATCCTGATTCCCTTGCAGCACGTCTCTGCCAATTTCAATCAGCTCTACAAGCTCATTTACCTTATTTCTTATACGGCATGCATGCAGACATAACACTCACAGTCCTATATTAACTGTTCATCCTCTCAGTTTCATTTGTCTGTCCAGTGTGCTCGAAGTTTGATTGTGTACACTTTCAATACACTGTGTCCTATTTGTGCCTGTGCTCGAGATTTCATTAAATTCTCCTGCGTTCTTCACTCTTACCTCCTCTTTGAATTCAAGTTTTCTAATTTCCCCTATAACCGAAATCCCACCCAAACCTGAAGATTAGTTGAAAGACCTGACCGCAGCCTTCATTACGTGATTTGTTAGGACTCTGGTCCCAGCATTGTTCAGATGAAGACCATACCATCAGAACAAGTCCCTTCTTCCTCCATAATTCAATATGCATATGCAACACAAATACAGGTACAAAATGACTTGTGCATTCCAAAATGTGGAAAGTACAAACAGATAAGATTGGTAAAATACAATCATGACCTTGAGCTGTATAAATTGAAATGTGAATTATAAAAACCATGGAAGTGCTGTGCAAACGTTATCAATCAGTATTCGGCCCACAGCTTAGATGCTGATTTCCCCTTTTATAGTGATCTCCCTCACTGAGATTCTCTGGTCCAGTCCCACACACAGTATTTCGGGGGCTTATCAGTTCCTGCTGCTGTTCGCCCAGTCTGTTTAAGTTAATCCACTTTCTCCCTGGAACCAATCAATTGGTCTATTGGATTCTGTTTAACCGTCAGAACGCCAGCTCTGTGATGGTTTTGGAGATAAATGATCTGGGATGACAGCTAGTATCAGCACAGTGCTCACAGGGTATGGCACTGGACAAAGGGCTTGCAGTCCAGGGGAATATCTGAATAAAATTTCCATCTTCTGTCTATTTTCCTCATGCTGACTCCTGATCTATCCAGGTTCACTTTCTTCTAACACTCGTTTCTCCCACTCAGTCAGTCGCTCCTCTTTCTATCCACTCTGTTGGCTTCCCTTCACATACTTTCTTTCTATTTCATTCTCTCTCTCTCTCTCTCTATATATATATATATATGTGTGTGTGTGTATATATATATATATATATATATATATATACACACACATGTGTCTCAGTAAAGCAGAAAGGATTGTAGACAGACGATTCCAGTTTCCTCCTTTGTCACTTCAATTTGTACCTTGATTTACACATGGTCCGATTTCAATAGAGTGCTGAATAATTATTTCACGTTAAACGACTGTCTCCAGCCACTCACTGCATATTCAGCAAGTATTTCTGGACCCACTGGATTGATTGCTCTCTTGTCCCTCTCTCACGAATTCTTGGTAATATTTACATTGTAGTTATATGTACTCATACCATCTCCAAGTACTTACCTGCCAGATTCCTCACATGAAATTAATAACACTTCAGGTTGCCAGTCCCATTGTGTTCAGTGCCCTCCCCTTCTTTGTTGTTGGTTTTAGATGCACTGGTTTTAGTCTCCAATTCCTCATCAGTCACTGTATTGTGGACCGACTGCTCTGGTTCCCACTCCACAGTGCCACACTAGTTTATACCCTCCGGAGTGACAATAGCAAAACTGCCTGCCAGGAGATTGCCGCCAGTACAGGTCCATTCCGTCCTTCTTGTGCAAATCCGACCGACCCGGGAATCCCAATGATCCACATATCGGAGATTGCTGCCTGTTCAGGTCCATCCCGTCCTTCTTGTGTATATCCTACTGACCCGGGAATCCCAATGATCCACATATCGGAGATTGCCGCCTGTTCAGGTCCATCCCGTCCTTCTTGTGTATATCCTACTGACCCGGGAAACCCAAAGATCTACACATCAAAGCTAGCTGCTACTTCAGGTCCATCCCGTCCTCCTTGGCTATATCCTACCGAGTCGGCAATCCCAATCATCCATATATCAGAAGTGCTACCAGCTTTTTGGCCGTGTATATAACTGTACTACCATCCTATTCCTAATCTCACTGGCACGTGATATATTCTAGCGTCTCCAAAATTCAAATATCCTTTCAGCACAACTCGAGCAAGGCCTTTTCTTTAAAGTGTATAGTCGTGATTATAAAAACGTAAGTGCGACCTCATTTACCAGGAAGGTGGAGCCCACTGACTCAGTCCAATGGCCAGAGGATCTGATATCTATCACCTCCACCAAACCTGTCTGACAAGGTAGACATATGGACCATTTATTTGCAGATTGACGAGGATAAACAGAAGACTACAAAATGAGAGAGCAGATGGATGTCATTCAGCCTGTTTACTCTGATTTGCTATTAAATTGGATTTTAATTATTCTGTTCCTTTCAATGGCAGGGTTTTTACTCCAGCATCCCCAGCGGGTGAGCGAGTGCCCAGTGTCGTTGTGTGCACAGTCCTGTGAAGGGAGTATCCAGTGCCAGGCGATGGGGTGTGGGGAGTCCCAGGTTTGGCAAAGGAAAGGCTGCATGCAGGATGGATGGACTGAGGGACTGAAAGAGATGGAATGCGTATCCAGGGACACTGCATTCAGCAAGATTCCTAAACACTCAGGGAACATGAGAATCATGGCTGCTTTTACAAAAGCTGCCACATTTACTGCATTTCTCCATGAAATATATGCAAATATAGTGTAGATTGTAGAAATCTGAAGCAAATACAGAGAAATCCTGTGGAGAGAGAAAGGAGTTAATGCTCCCAATGCAGACACGGGAAGAATGTACAACGTACACACAGACAGATTCGAGAGATTGGAATTGAACCCTAGTACCTATCACTATGAGGCAGCATTGCTGTGCACACAACCGTCATCTTAGGGTTGTTGCCGGTGCCACATGACAGTGAGGTAAGGAATAGGGAGAGAGTGAAGTTGAACACGTGGCTGCAAGGATGGTGTAGCAGGGAGGGATTCAGGTATTTGGACAATTGGACTGCATTCTGTTGAAGTTTGGACCTGTACAACCAGGACGGGATGCACCTGAACCAGAAGAGCACCAATACCCTGGGAGGTAGGTTTCCTAGCACGCTTCTAGGGGTGGCGGTGAGTCAAATTTATTTGGCAGGGGGATGGGATCCGGACTTGTCGTCCATAAGGTAGGTTAGCTCTTTTTCAGGATGTCCAAGAATGTAGGGAGGCTGTGGAGAAGGTAGCACTGACAGGCAATACTTGCAGACACAGATGGTTTCAAGTGTGTATACTTCAACGCAAGGGGTATCAGAAATAAGGTGGGTGAACTTAAGGAATGGATTGGTACTTGGGAGTACAGTGTTGTGGCCATCACAGAAACGTGGATAGAAGAGGGACAGGAATGGTTGTTGGATGTTCCTGGTTACAGATGTTTCAGCAAGATTCGGGAGGGTGGTAAAAAAGGAGGGGGTGTGGCGTTGCTAATTAGAAATGGTATAATGGCTGCAGAAAGGCAGTTCGAGGGGGATCTGCCTTTGGAGGTAATATGGGCTGAAGTCAGAAATAGGAAAGGAGCAGTCACCTTGTTGGGTGTTTACTATAGACCCCGCCAATAGCAGCAGAGATGTGGAGAAACAGATTGGGAAACAGATTTTGGAAAGGTGCAGAAGCCACAGGGTAGTAGTCATGGGTGATTTCAACTTCCCAAATATTGATTGGAAGTTCTGTAGATCAAGTTGATTGGACGGAGTGGTGTTTGTGCAGTGTGTCCAGGAAGCTTTTCCAATTCAGTGTGTAGATTGTCCGACCAGAAGGGAGGCCATACTGAATTTGGTACTCGGTAAAGAACCGGGACAAGTGAGGGGCTTGTTAGTGGGTGAGCATTTTGGTGATGGTGACCACAATTCTGCGACTTTCACCTTGGTTATGGAGAGAGGTAGGTGTGTGCAACCGGGTTGGTTTTACAATTGGGGGAAGGGTAATTACGATGCTGCAAGACAGGATCTGCGGAGCATAAGTTGGGAGCATAGGCTGTCAGGGAAGGATGTCCTTGAAATGTGGAACTTTTTTAAGGAACAGATACGACGTGTCCTTGATATGTATGTACCTGTCAGGGAGGAAAGAGATGGACGTGTGACGGAACCTTGGTTGACGAGGGAGGTTGAATGTCTAGTAAATAGGAAGAAGGAGGCTTATAGAAGGATGAGGAAACAAGGTTTAGTCAGAGCGTTGGAGGGATATCGGACAGCCAGGAGGGAGCTGAAGAAAGGGATTAGGAGAGCTAAGAGAGGGCATGAAAAATCTTTGGCGGGTAGGATCAAGGATAACACCAAGATCTTTTATGCGCATGTGAGAAACATGAGAATGACGAGAACGAGGGTAGGTCCGATCGAGGACCGTAGTGGGAGACTGTGTATTGAGTTGGAAGAGATAGGAGAGGTCTTGAATGAGTACTTTCCTTCACTATTTACAAATGAGAAGGACCGCATTGTTGAAGAGGAGAGTATGAAACGGACTGGTAAGCTAGAGGAGATACTTGTTAGGAAGGAAAGTGTGTTGGGCATTTTAAAAAAAATTGAGAATAGACAAGTCCCCGGGCCTGACGAGATATATCCTAGGATCATGTGGGAAGCAAGAGAGGTAATTGCAGAGCCGTTGGCAATGATCTTTTCGTCTTCACTGTCACGGGGCGGTACCAGGAGACAGGAGAGTGGCGAATATTGTGCCCCTGTTCAAAATAGGGAATAGGGATAACCCCGGGAATTACAGGCCAGTTCGTCTTACTTCGGTGGTAGGCAAAGCAATGGAAAGGGTACTGAGGCATAGGATTTATGAATATCTGGAAAGACACTGCTTGATTAGGGAAAGCCAGCACGGATTTGTGAGGGGTAGGTCTTGCCTTACAAGTCTTACTGAATTCTTTGAGAATGTGACAAATCATGTGCTTGAGGGTAGAGCAGTGGATGTATTGTATATAGATTTTAGTAAGGCATTTGATAAGGTTCCTCTTGGTAGGCTTATGCGGAAAGTCAGGAGGAATGGGCTAGTGTGAAATTTGGCTAGTTGGATAGAGAATTGGCTCACCGGTCGAAGTCAGGGATGGTGGTAGATTGTAAATATTCAGCCTGGAGCCCAGTTTCAAGTAGAGTTCCACAGGGATCAGTTCTGGGTCCTCTGCTGTTTGTAAGTTTTATTAATGACTTGGAAGAGGGAGTCGATGGGTGGGTCAGTAAATTTGCAGACAGTATGACGATTGGTGGAGTTGTGGATAGTGAGGAGAGTTGTTGTCAGCTGCAAAGGGACTTATATATGATGCAGAGCTGGGCTGAGAAGTGGCAGATGGAGTTCAACTCTGTCAAATGTGAGGTTGTCCATTTTGGAATGACAAATAAGAATGCAGAATACAGTGTAAACGGTAGGTTTCATAGTAAGGTGGAGGAGCAGAGGGATCTTGGAGTCTATGTTCATAGCTCTTTGAAAGTTGCCACTCAGGTGGATAGAGCTTGTAAGAAGGCCTTTGGTGTATTAGCGTTCATTAGCAGAGGAATTGAATTCAAGAGTCGTAAGGTGATGTTTCAGCTGGACAGGACCTTGGTAAGGGCACATTTAGAGTACTGTGTGCAGTTCTGGTCGCCTCACTTTAGGAAAGATGTGGAAGCTTTGGAGAGGGTGCATAGGAGATTAACAAGGATGTTGCTTGGAATGGAGAATAGGTGGAGAGTGCTAGGTCTTTTCTTATTGGAACGGCGAAGGATGGGGGGTGACTTGATAGAGGTTTATAAGATGATCAGGGGAATAGGTAGAGTAGACATTCAGAGACTTCTTCCACGGGTACAACAGAGTGTTACAAGGTGACATAAATTTAAAGTGAAAGGTGGAAGTATGGGGGGATGTCAGGGGTAAGTTCTTTATCCAGAGAGTGGTGGGGGCATGGAATGCGCTGCCTGTGGCAGTGGCAGAGTCAGGATCATTGGTGAGCCTTAAGCGGCAATTGGATAGGTACATGGATAGGTGCTTAAGCTAGGACAAATGTTCGGCACAACATAGTGGGCTGGAGGGCCTGTTCTGTGCTGTATTGTTCTATGTTCTATGTTGCCCAATTATGGATAATTATGGATAGTACGGTTAGAGGCATAGATAATATTCTCTGTGACCAGGATTGAGAGTCCTGAAGGTTGTGTTGCCTACCTGGTGCTTGAGATTAGGATATGTCATCTGGGGTGCAGATGAACTTGGAGTGGGAGGGGAATGATTCAGTGGCCAGGGTTCGTGTAGGTACCAACGGGCTGGACAAACAAATGACAATGAGAAGAGGGACGGTAAATACAGAACTGAATTGTTATATCGGAATGCAAGCAGTGGAAGGAATAATGTAAATAAGCTTGTGACGCATACATAAATTGGCAGGTATGACGTGGTGAGCATTACAGTGACGTCACTGCAAGAGGATCAGGATTGGGAGCTGAATATTCAAGGATATCAATCCTGTAGAAATGATAGGCAGGTGGGCAGAGGGACAAATGGTTCTCATTAATATGAAATGGAATTGAATCAATTCGAAGAAATGAAGTAACATCAGATGGTGTAGAATCTGTGTCGGTAGAATTGGGGAATCAAAACGGTGAAAAAATGCAACTGAAGTTATGTACAGGCCTCCAAACATTAATCAGGATCTGGTTGCACGATACACCTGGAGACAGAAACATCTGTAGGAAAGGCAACTTTACAGTGATCATGTGGGATTTCATTATGCAGGTGGACTGGGAATTCAGTTTGATACTGCTTTGCAGGAAAAGGATTTTGTAGAATGTCTATGAGATGGCTTTTTGTCGCAGCTTGTGCAAGCAGATTAGATGAGGGGAGCTTTAGATGAAGGAAATAATAGGAGGCAGTGATCAGAATATGTTTGAATTTATTCTGCAATTTCAGATGGAGAAGTTAGAATCAGAGGTAATGGTATTACAGCTGAATAAAGGCAATTACAGAGGCAGGAGAGACGAGCTGGATAGAATTAACTGGGAGACGGGCCCAGAAGGAAAGACAGTGGAACAGCAATGACAGGAGATTTTTGAGGTAATTCAGGATGCAGCAGAGAATTATCCTGAGGAAAAAGAGGCATGGTACAGGGAGGATGAGGCAACCATCGCTGACTAGGGAAGTCAGGGACAGCATAGAATTAAATGAAAATGCATATAAAGTGGCGAGGGTCAGTGGGAAACCAGAGGATTGAGAAGCTTACATAGACAAAACAGAGGGCAAACAAAATAAAAAAAGAGGGAGATTAGTAAATATGGGGGTAAACGACCCACTAATACAAAGGAAGTCTGTAAGAGCTTCTTTCAATATTTAAATTGGACTGCTGGCAAATGATACTGGAGAGGTCGTAGTGGTAAATAAGAAAAGGCTGAGGAACTGAAAAATTAGGTAACTGTGGAAGATATGAGTAATACCTTAACATTCAAGATAGTGAGGGGCCAGAGCTGAGTATGCTGGCCACCAGTATGGATAACATGCGAGAAAAATCTGAATGGCCTGTAGGTGGTTAAATATTCTGGACCGGATGGACATCATCCCAGATATATAAGGATGTGGAGAGATAGTGGTGATCTTTCAAGAATCACTAGAGTAAGTAACGATCCCAGAACACTGGAAACCCACTAACGTGACACCCCATTGTAACAAGGGAGTGAGGAAAAAGACAAAAAGAAATCCACAATTAATAGCTTCACTTCGGTCGTGGGTGAGATCCTGGAATTCATTGTGAAGGATGAGGTTTCTGAATACTTCAAAGTGTTTGGTAAAATAGGGCAAAATCACTTTGGTTTCATCAAGGGAAGATCATGCCTGAAAATCTGTTGGAATTATTTGAAGAGGAAATTAGCAGGCTTGATCAAGCACAGGCAATGGATGTTATCTACCTGGATTTCAAGAAGGCCTTTCACAATGTGTCACACAGGAGATGACTGAGTACGTTTCGGGTCCGTGGTGTTCGAGGCAAGGTAGTAGCATGAATGGAAGCTTGTCTGTCTGCCAGAAAACAGAGAGCGGGGATGGAATAGTCCTTCTCAGGATGGCAGTAGGTGACAAGTGGTGATTTACAAGGCTCAGTATTGGAATCGTAACTTTTTACTTGTTACGTTAATAATCTAGATGTTGGAACTGAGTGTACTCTGGCTAAGATTGCAGACGATTCATAGATAGGCAGATGGACTGTGCCGTATTGAGGAGGCGGAGAGACTGAAGAAGGAGATTGGCAGATGCATTCCATCGTTGGAAAATGTGTGGTCATTCACTTTGGCATGAAGAATAGAGGCATGGTCTATTTTTTTAATTGGGGAGAAAATTCAGAAATCTTAAATGCAAAGGGAATTGGGAGTTCTAGTACAGGGTTCTCTCAAGGTAAGCTTGCAGGTTGAGGCAGTAGTCAGGAGGACAATTGCAATTATTATTGATGGCATTTACTATGAGAGAAATTGAATATAAAACAGGTTGTTTACATCTCTGGTCAGAGCACATTTGGAGTATTGTGCGAAATGTTGAGCCCCATATATCAGGAAGGATGTAGTGGCTCTGGAGCTTGTGCAGAATATTTTCACGAGAATGGTCATAGGAATGAAAAGTTTATCGTATGAGGAATGTTTTTGGGCTCTGGATCTATCCTCAGTAAAGTTTAGAAGGATGAGAAGGAAAGTAATGGAAGCGCAGGATGCTGAATTACCAGGATAGAGTTGATGTTGGTAAGATGTTTCTATTGGACGAGAGGTCGAAGACACAGACTTTGATGAAAGGGAACATCTTTTAGAACAGTGATAAGGAGAAATGTCTTTAACCAGCGAATGGCGAATCTTTGAAATGTATTGCCACAGATGGCAGTGGGGACCAGGTCATTAAGTATATTTGAGACGGAGATAGATAGGTTCTTGATTATCCAAGGGATGAAGAATTACGAGGAGAAGGCTGGAGAATGGATTTGAGAAACCTATCAGCGATTATTGCATGATGGGCAGACTCAACGCGCTAACTGGCCTAATTTCTGCTCCTGTATCTTAAAGACTTATATTCGAAACCTGAAGGAGTCACTTTGCATCTCTGAAAAGATGGATTCATTTTCTTCATGAATGTCAGTAGCTGGTGGGAATAGTTAACTGCTTTAGAATGAAGGTACTGTGGCTGCCGACAGGGTGGTGGTTAATAAGACATTCAGTGCAGGATCACACACCAATTGGACTGTATTAATGTGGTGAGAGTTTATTCAAAACCTGGACTTCTCTGATTCTCTCAATCACCATGGGGAGTGCAGGTTGAGGTGGGTGGGCGTAACGTCCTCAGAGGCACTTAAACTATCCAGAATCATGCATCCTGAGTGAAACAGCAGACATGGAATTTATCACCTTCTCATTATCTGTTTAAATGCAATTAGTGCTTACCCATCCCACTCAGTGTTCAATGCAATCATCTCTTATTCTCTGAAAGCACTACAGATCCTCATGGTGCCATCATCCCAGGGATTAATCTGTTGGAACCCCTATTCGCTCTCTCTGTGGTAAGGAGATCACTCCTTATAAAGGAGAGAAAATCTGTCCACAATACCCCAAATACTGCCTCAAAAGGAAACTCTCAAGTTTGATCACAATAATTCATTTCCCTCACTTAGCTGGCTCCATTTCCTTCATGTGACAAAGGAAACCATTCATTTACAATGCATTACCACTGATGTGGAAAGTCAAATATCCTTACATCTGTCGGTCAGCATCATTAAAGCCAGAACCAGAGGTGCCTATCGAGATGGACATCATTCCCAAGGAGAGACTCAATCACAAAGAATACAGCTAAACAGTGTATGGCCATCTACCTGAATGGTAATCAGGTGTCGGATTATGGGAAACAGGCAGAGGAAGGGAGCTGCCTTCACTTTTGTTTTTCCCTCACGGGATGTGTGCAGCCCTGGTCAGGCCAGCATGTTGTACAGACCTTGAACTGAGTGGCTGGTTCAGCTGTTCCACATATCAGGAAAGAGTAAAACAAACCGCTGTAAATTTGCAGTTAAACAGAGACCTGACCAGGGAAGTATGGCCCATTGCCTTCTCTAATGGACATCAGGCAAGCCGGTATCAACAGGTTGCTATTCTGTGCATCTAGATTACGAGCCAATGACGTGACCACCATATACTATCTTGCCATCTTTCAGATTCTGTACAGTGAAAAAGTTAAACATCTCAAGTTCAATTATTTTGCAACGCACACGTGTTAAGAAGGGACTTGAAACATATATCCAGAATTAACAAAGGTGCAAACAATGGTTTATTCAGAAGTTGCACTGAGGCTGAGGAGGATACTGGGACATCTTAATGTTTGTACTGGACAGGATTGGTATGTGGGGATTATATGGAGATGTAAACTTTGCAGGAGAAAATGAATCAAGAAGGTTGAGAACAGTGTGTTTCATCCTCACATATTGGGAGTAATTTGTCAATAATAATTTGCTAGTTATTACTTCAAGGAATGTAATCTTTGATTGGAACTGAAAAAGTTGACTTGCACATTTACAAAATTTACACATCATCAGCATCAATTCAGTTCAGTCGACAGACAGAGTAACTTACCAGGAACACCAACTATAGCAAGAATATGATAGTAACCAGCTTGAATAACCATCAGTGCATCTTCAATCTGATATGCTAATGATATCCAAGGCTGGGAAAGCCAGTAAACACCATAGGATAAACTCCTGTCCATTGTTGGAACAGTGCAGTCTAATATTCTCACAGACTGATCTCTCCTCCACCTCTCTGGAGCTGCTGATCCCTGTTACTGGTGTGGATTATGCTCCTGCTCATACTATGGGATAAAACACTGAAAGCATTCCATTATTGATAGAAGAGAGAAACTCTCTCAGAATGATTAGGATTCACGGAGACTGACACAATCACAATTGCTGAACAAATAACTCCAGTTAACCGAATGCAATTCAATAGTATTTTATTAAAGTTCAAAATAACTTTGAACCTTTATGCTTTCTGGTGTGATATGTGAGTGTGACTGAAGGAATGAATGTTGAAGATAGCAGATGATTGTGTGCAATCATTTAGTCTACCTTGGACATGAAAGTAATGTCAGAGGCTTGACGGAACAAAAACATGATTCTCTACTCATAAATAGAGAAATAAATCCTGTAACTACCGATCAGTCATTGCAATATCTGTAAAACATTGAGAGACAATCTTTCGTCCATGCTCTGATGGCAAAGTGTGCCTAAGAAAACGCAGGTTTTTTATAACATGGCATGGATATGTTAACAGAGAATTGTAAGCGACAAACATAATTCAGATTGTTATTCCAGAATCAGAGATGGCAGGTGTGGGTTATGATTTTGATGTTATCCATGTTAACGAACTGTGGTGAAGTGTAATTTGATGGACTTCAATTACATTGTGATTATGACATTGGGGAAAGACAGAAGATGGAGAGGACTGGGGGACATGGTTGTTTAGAGTGGGTAGAGGGACAGTGATGTTCTCCAGTCACCAGTATTGGAACGTTACTCTTTATAACTCATATGAAGAACAGATTCAAGGATACATTTACAATGAGGAAATAGCAGAGACAATATTAATGAAATGCATTCATGCAATATAAAATACAGAAGCAACATGATTTTCTGCAAATACCAATATATGCGAAGTACAAAGAGATAAGCTTGATAGAATGCACACCTGATAGTGTGCTATATAAATTGAAATGAGGATTACAAAACTAGGTAAGTGGTGTGCAAACTTTATCGATTATTATTTCACCCACAGCTGAGATGCTTATTTCCCCTCAGTTAGTGAGTCCCCTCACTGAGATTCTCTGGCCTGGTCTCTCATACAGTACCGGGGGTTGGGGGGAAGGGGTGTCATCATTTCCTGTTGCTCTTGGCACAGTCTATTTAAAAACTTTGCTTTGCGCATGGAACCAATCTATTGGCCTAATGGGTTTTGTTTAGTTGTCAGTAAATTACATGATATTATTGGAAAAAAATATTCTGGGATGACAGCCAGTATCAGCATAGTGCTGACAGGGTATGGCGCCCAGACAAAGGGCTTACAGTCCAGAGGAATTTCTAAATAAAACTTCTAATTTCTATCTGCCCATATTTATATACTCTAATGCGGTCCTCTGATCTGTCTAACTTCAAACTCATCTAACACCTCTCTCACTTAGTTAGTCACTCCCCTTTCTATCCTCTCTCAGTTTATCTCACTTCAAATTCTTTCTCTCTGTTTATTTCTCTCACACACCATCTATCTCCACACACTCTCTCTATCTCTGTTTGTGGTGTTGGAGAGCTTGTGACACCTCGATTGGATGAATGGCCTCCATCTGTGCTCTAATAATTCTGAGGTTCTCTGACCCACAATAAATACTTTTGGTGCCTGGACAGACATGCTGGTCTGGTGCACTTACAGTGCACAGTCAACCATTCTTCCTTCCTGTTCTTTTCTGATGTGCAGCTGCCTTGAAATGTATGTTCAAACGAAACAGATTGAATGAAATCCAAGCAGTCGAGAGGACGTTCATGACTGTGTATTTGAATCAGGATTTAATGATGGATGAGATTACAGAATAACATAATGAATGAAAAACAGGGTAACACAAGAATTGGCAGTTGAGTAGAACATATGGTTCCAAGTAGGCCTCATGGTATTACCGATAGATTATCAATCCAGAAAATCAGCTCCTGTTCTTTGGAGCCAGGTTCGAATCCCGCCACTGTAGATGGTGGAAATTCAATTCAATCATTTTAAAATATCCCTGGAATTAAGAATCTACCTATGAAAAGGAAAGCATTCAGAATACCTAGATCTCTAATATCCATCCATCCTCACCTGGTCTGGCTGACATGCAACTCCAGACCCACAGCAATGTCAGTGACTCTCAATCGCCCCGTGAAATGGTCTAGTGAGTCATTCAGTTGCACCAATCATTACAAAGTTTCAAAGAAATGAAACTGGCTGGACCAACTGGCATCAAACTCTGCATTGGAAAAATCAACATTAGAAATATCACTGTAGAACCTCCAAAATCTTTCTTACTATCATCTAAGGGGTAGTGCCAAAATTGGGACAACTGCCTTACCGACTAGTCAAGCAACAGCCTGACATAGTCATACTCACGGCAGCATACCTTACAGAAATAACCCAGACACCACCATCACCATTCCTGGATATATCCTGCCCAAAGGAAGGACTGGTCCAGCAGATGGGCAGCTCAGTGAGATACAGTCTGGAGGTAGTTGTGCTGGGAGGCCCCAAAATTGACTCCAGACCCAATGAAGTCCCATGGCTTCAGAGTAAACATTGACAAAGATGTCTTTTATTGATTACCACGTAACGTCGTTCCTCATCTGAATCAGTGCTCCTCCATGTTAAACAACATTTGGAGAAAGCGCTGACTGTGGAAAGGGCACAAAGTGTATTCTGGATGGGAGATTACAAAGTTGAACAGCAAGAATGGTTTGCAGCAGTACTACTGATCACGTTGGTCGGGTCCTAAAGGACATAGATTCTAGATTCGGTCGGCAGCAGTTAGTGAGGGAAGGAACAAGAGGGAAAAAAATCATACATGACCTCATCCTTACCAATCTACCAACTGCAGATGTATCTGCCCACGACAGTATCGGTAAAAGCCTCAAGGTCACATTCAGAATAAACTCTATTGTGTAGTGTGGCACTATCGCTATGCTAAATGGCACAGACTTTGAAGAGATCTAGCAACTCAAGACTGAGCGTCCATAAGACACTGTGGACCATCAATAGCAGCAGAACGATACTCAAGCACTAACTGTAATGTCATGGCCCATCATA
Organism: Hemiscyllium ocellatum; assembly: GCF_020745735.1. Classification (NCBI taxonomy): domain Eukaryota; kingdom Metazoa; phylum Chordata; class Chondrichthyes; order Orectolobiformes; family Hemiscylliidae; genus Hemiscyllium; species Hemiscyllium ocellatum. The sequence goes on along the minus strand of NW_026869142.1, from coordinate 225,482 downwards.
TCCCCCACTCAACCATTACCATCAAGCCAGACAATCAACTCTGGTTCAATAGAGAATGCAGGAGGGCATGCCAGGAGCAGAACCAGGAATATACGAAGATGAAATGTTAATCTGCTGAAGCTTCCAAACAGAAATACTTGCGTGCCAAATAACATAAACAGCAAGGGACAGACTGGACTGAGCAATCCCACAATGAATGCATCAGATTTAAGTTCTGCAGTCCTCCTCATCTGATCTTGGATGGTGTTGGACGATTAAACAACTCACTGGAGTAGGAGTCTCCACAAATATCCCCATCCTCAATGATGGAAGAGCCCAGCACATCAGGGCAAAATATAAGACTGAAGCTTTCGCAGAAATCTTCACTCAGAAGTTTCGAGAGGATGATCCATTTCGACCTCCTCCCGTGGTCCCTATCATTACAGAGAGCAGACTTCAGCAAGTTCGATTGACTGATATCAAGAAATGATTGAAGGTACTGTGTACTGTAAAGGTTATAACCCCTGATAACTTGCCGATAATAGCCGTGAAGACTTGTACTCCAGAATTTCCCGCTTCCCTAGCCAAGCTGTTCCACTACGGTTACAAACTGACAATGGAAAAAGCTGCTCAAGTATGTTCAGTACATAAAACGCAGAACAAATTCAACCTGGCCAAATACCGCCTCATCAGTACACTCTCCTTCATCAGTAAAATAATGGAAGTTGTCATCAATAGTGTTATCAAGCAGCACCTGCTCAGTAATAACCTGCTTAGGGACGCCCCGTTTGGGTTTTGCCAGGATCACTCAGCTCCTGAACTCGTCACAGCCTTGGTTCAAACATAGAAAAAGGAACTGAATTCCAGCCCTTGACATCAAGGCTGCATACTGTCAACTATGGCATAAAGGAACACCAGCAAAAAGGGTATCACGGGCTAATACTCCATTATTGGTGTCATACCTGACAGATAGAAAAATGGTCATTGTTGTTGGAGGTCAGTCATCTCCGTTCCAGAACATCTCTGCAGTAGTCCCTCTGGATAATGTGGATTTCGGTTTGCTCCATGAACTGGAATGTTCATTTACAGACGTTTCATCACCATTCTACGTAACATCTTCAGTGGCCCTCCGGATGAAACCTAGGTCCAAACATCTTCAGTGGCTTCATCAATGACTTTCTCTCCATCATAAGGTCAGAATAGGGATATTTGACAATGACTGCACAATGTCCAGCACCATTCGCAAATGCTCAGATACTGAAGCAGTCCATGCCTAAAGGCAACATGATCTGGACTATCTCCAGACTTGGGTTGACAAGTGGCAAGTAACATTCGCATCACACAAATGCCAGACAATGACCTTCACTAGTAAGAGACAATATAAACACTTGGTATTCAGCAGCATATTTGTCACTAAATTCCCCACCCCACCCCTATCAATGCACTTGGGGTTACCATTGACCAGAAATTCAACTGGATTCGCCACATAAATATAAGAGCTGATCAGAGGATAGGAATACTCCGTGAGTAACTCACCTCCTGTCTTCCCAAAGCGTGTCAACCATCCAGAAGGCACAAGTCAGGACTGAGATGGAATACTCCCGAGTTGCCTGACTGAGTGCAGCCACAATGACAGTAAAGAAGCTTGACACCATCCAGGACAAAGCAGCCCAATTGCTTGGCACCACATCCACAAGCATTCGCACCTTTCACCTCCAACTCTCAGTGGCAGCAGTGTGTACTATCTACAAGATGCACTGCAGAAATTCTCCAAAGATCCTCAGACAGCACCTTCCAATCCTACGAGCACTTCCATCTAGAATGACAAAGGCAGCAGGCTTTTGCGAACACCACCGCCTTCAAACTCCCCTCCAAACCAGTCAACATCCTGAGTTGGAAATATATCACAATTCTTTCACTGTTGCTGGGTCAAAACCCTGTAATTCCCTCCCTCATAGCATTGTGGGTCAACGCACAGCAGGTGGATTGGTACAAGAAGGCAGCTCAGCACCACTTTCTCAAAGGGACAACTAGGGATGGACAAGAAATGATGCACCCATCCAGCGATTCCCATATCCAAAACAAACGTTTAAGAAAGTTTGGGAGAAGATTTGCAGCTCGGTGCTCGTTGTTGTGGTTCTGTTCGCCGAGCTGGGAATTTGTGTTGCAGACGTTTTGTCCCCTGTCTCGGTGACATCCTCAGTGCTTGGGAGCCTCCTGTGAAGCGCTTCTGTGATCTTTCCTCCGGCATTTATAGTGGTTTGTCTCTGCCGCTTGCGGTTGTCAGTTCCAGCTGTCCGCTGCAGTGGTCGGTATATTGGGTCCAATCGATGTGCTTATTGATTGAATCTGTGGATGAGTGCCATGCCTCTAGGAATTCCCTGGCTGTTCTCTGTTTGACTTCTCCTATAATAGTAGTGTTGTCCCAGTCGAATTCATGTTGCTTGTCATCTGCGTGTGTAGCTACTAAGGATAGCTGGTCGTGTCGTTTCGTGGCTAGTTGGTGTTCATGGATGCGGATCGTTAGCTGTCTTCCTCTTTATCCTATGTAGTGTTTTGTGCAGTCCTTGCATGGGATTTTGTACACTACGTTGGTTTTGGTCATGCTGGGTATCGGGTCCTTCGTTCTGGTGAGTTGTTGTCTGAGAGTGGCTGTTGGTTTGTGTGCTGTTATGAGTCCTAGTAGTCTGGCTGTCAGTTCGGCATGTCCTCATTCTATTGATGAAATTGCGGGGTTGTCCGTTTTTGATGAATACATTGTAGACGGGTTCTTCTTCCTCTTTTTGCAGTTCTGGTGTGCTACAGTGTATTGTGGCCCTTTTGAATAGTGTCTTGATGCAACTTCTTTTGTGTGTGCTGGGGTTGTTGCTTTTATAGTTCAGGACATGGTATCTGTGTGTGGCTTTCCTGTATACCTTTGTGCTGAATTCTCCGTTAGGTGTTCTCTGTACCATCACGTCTAGGAATGGGAGTTGGTTGTCCTTTTCTTTCTCTCTCGTGAATCGGATTCCTGTGAGTGTGGCGTTGAAGATCCGGTGTGTGTTCTCTACTTCTGTGTTTTTAATGATTACAAAGGTGTCATCCACATATCTGACCCAGAGTTTGGGTTGAATTTGCGGTAAGACTGTTTATTCTAACTTTTGCATTACCGCTTCTGCTATGAGTCCAGAGATGGGTGAGCCCATGGGTGTGCCGTTGATTTGTTCATATATTTGTTCATATCAACAGATGCCTAAGGGAAAGACAACGGAACGAGGACTTGCCGCAACCCAAAGGACTTGCCACACTACCATACATCAGGAGCATTTCCGACCTGACAGCCAGACTACTGCGACAACTAGGTCTCATAACAGCACACAAACCAACAGCCACTCTCAGACAACAACTCACCAGAACGAAAGACCTGATACCCAGTATGAGCAAAAAAAAATGTAGTGTACAAAATCCCATGCAAGGACTGCACAAAACACTACATAGGATAAAGAGGAAGACAGCTAACGATCCGCATCCATGAACACCAACTAGCCACAAAATGACACGACCAGCTATCCTTAGTAGCTACACATGCAGATGACAAGCAACATGAATTCGACTGGGACAACACTACTATTATAGGACAAGCCAAACAGAGAACAGCCAGGGAATTCCTAGAGACATGGCACTCATCCACAGATTCTATCAACAAACACATCGACCTGGACCCAATATACGGGTCACTGCAGCGGACAGCTGGAAATGACAACCGGAAGCGGCAGAGACAAACCACTATAAATGCCGGAGGAAAGATCACAGAAGCGCTTCATAGGAGGCTCCCAAGCACTGAGGATGTCACCTAGACAGGGGACGAAATGTCTGCAACACAAATTCCCAGCTCGGTGAACAGAACCACAACAAAAGTTTAAGTAGTTCCAATTTGAGCACCTCGATGGGACAGGTTGTCTGATTTGAACATGAACAGGAAAGCAGTGTTTCTGATGATGAACATTTTAGACCTTTCTGTTATTAGAAGTGTGATCAGTGTTCCATGAAGTATTATTGCTGAGCGCTGTGATAAATTTCACCTGTGTTGTTAAATTCAACAATATTAGCGTAGCAGGATCGATCCTTCAAAATAACCAGACTGAAAATGACAATCATCGTAGAGACAATGTACTCCCGCCAGATGAGACTCACAGATAGCAGCTTATATTCAACATATTACTGCGCTACTGGTTAACACTGAATCATCCCGCCATTCATATTACAGGGGTTACCATTGACCAGAGGGTGAAGTCAAATCAACATACAGATACAAGGGTTACAAGAGTAGGTACGAGATTTACAATTCTGCACTGAATAATAGACTGTACGACCGTAAGGGCATGAGATATAGCAATAGATTTAGGCCATTCAGCCTATCTCTTCACTCTGAAACTGTGCCATTTTGTCTTAGTCTCTAAAACTAGTGGAAATATCTTCTATACTCTAACTGTATCAATCGATGCAGTAATCGATCAGTTTCAATAAGGTGCTCCCCCTCCCATTCTTCTAAATTCCATTGAGTACAGACATAGAGCCCTCAACTGCTGCTCATATGACAAGCCATCATTCCCAGGATAGATCATGTCCAACACCCGTAGATCCTTCCCCAGAACTGCTCACAATAATCCAAATGCTGTCTGACCATAGCCCATTGCATTCTCAGCAGTATGTCTCCGCCCTTGTATTCTCACTCTCTTGAAATGAACGTTAGCATTGCATTTGCTTTCCTAACTGCCAACTGCACCTGCGCATTAGCTGTAAGAGAGGGTGAGGACTCCAAACTCCTTTTGTGCTTCAAATTTCATGAAGGCTTTAGAACATAGTATTTGCCTGTATTCTGCCTACTGAAGTGCATAATCTCACATGTTCCCATATTGTGTTCCATCAACCACGTGTTTTCCTAGTGTCCTAATCTGTCCAAGTCTTTCCGCAGGCTCCCCACTTCCTCAATATCACCTGCCTATCCAATTATCATTGTATCATCTGCACACCTGGTAAAACTGCCGTCAGTCAGATGGTTCACGTAAATGGCACTTCCTGACTACCTAAGGACTGTCCACCATTGAAAAGGCACAACGCTCAAGATGCTTGACTCCATTCAGGTTAAAGCAGCATGACTGGAATTACACCTGCAAAGTCTTCACTCCTTGCACCACTGGCACTGACACGCTGCCCACAATTTTATTTTGAATTTACCCCATTATGGTGACACAGAATTTGATGGAACATGATCCCAGTCTATCAATGGCAAACTGCCTCAATCCTGACTGTGTGGTGCTCAAACCGACCAATGTCATTGAGTGTTGAAGACAACAGAGGGAGGTGGGGGGAGGGGATGTCGGTAATAAATAACACTGTGACTGTCACTGAGGGCTGACACTAGCCGTGAAAGCCCCAGATGTCCCTGTGTCTGTTGTCACCGCTACAGGCAAGGTCAGTTTTTCAATGAGTCAAATCAAAGAAAGTGATGGGCCTGGACAGTGTTTCTGGCTGAGCACACAGATCCTGTTTGTACCAACTAGCAGAGGTATTCACATACAACTTCAGCCTCTCCCTCCAGAAGGCGAAGTCCCAAACTGATTCAAGAAGGCCATCATCATCCTTGTAAGTGAGAAAGCACATGGAACATGCCCTTAGAGACGACCATCCAGTGACTCCGACATCAATAATCATGAAGTGCTTTGAGAGGCTGGTTATGGCCTACACCAACTCCAGTCTCCCAGCCTGACCTGCTGCACTATAATTTGCCGACTGATGTAACGGGTTCACAACGGATGCCATATCCGAGCCTGCACACATCCCTGGAACATCTGGACAAGAAGGACACCTACACCAGACTCCTGCTCATTGACTAAAGCTCCACCTTCAAAATCATTATCCCTTACAGACTAATCACAAAACTCCGCGACCTTGGTCTTGGTTCCATCCTCTGCAACTGGCTCCTCAGATTTCTGACCCACAATCATGAAGATAGGTTAAAACCACCTCGTCCACAATAACAATCAACACTAAAGCTGCTGAAGGATGTGTTCTCAACACCCGACAATACTCCCTGTACACCCACGGCTGTACCCTCAGCCCACCACTGTCCTCCCTATACACCCATGGCTGTGCCCTCAGCACCTTACTGTGCGCCCTGCACACCCATGGATGTGCCCTCAACCCCCTACTGTATTCCCTGTACACCCACGGCTGTGTCCACAGCCACCCACCATTCTCCATGCACACCCACGTCTGTGCCCTCAGCCCCTACTGTATTCCATGTACACACACGTCTGTGCCCTCAGCCCCTTATGGTACTCCAAGTACACCCACGTCTGTGTCCTCAGCCCCTTAGTGTGTTCGCTGTACACCCACGGCTGTGCCCTCAACCAACTACTGTACTCCCTGTACACCCACGGTTGTTTCAGCAGCCCCCTACTGTTCTCTTTGTACTCCCCGGCTGGGTCCTTAGACGCCTAATGTCCTCCCTGTTCAACCACGGCTGAGTTTCCAAATTCCAAACAACACCAGCTACAAGTTCGCTGATGACATCACGATAGCAGTACGGATATTAAACAACAACGCGTCAGAATGTAGAAAGGCGATAGAGAGCTTGGTGGCATGGTGTGTTGATAATGACCTCTCTCTCTAATCCGGCAAATGTAAAGGAATGATCACTGACTTTATGAAGAAAGGAGGGGAACATACTCCATCTACATCAACCGTTTGAGGGAGTGCAGAGCATCAAGTCCCTCGGAGTGACGATAACTCACCACCTATCCTGAACTTCCCACATAGGTCCGACGGTCGGGAATATTCAACAATGCCTCTCCTTCCTGAGGTGATACAGGAAATTCAGCATGCGCTACTTCTACAGATGCACCATTGAGAGCGTATTGTCCCGGTGCATAACAGCCTGGTACGGCAACTGCTCGACTCAGGATCGTGAGAATCTACAGAAGGTTGGGTGCACAGCTCTGACCAACACGGACTCTAACATCCCAACCATTGATTCCATTTACATGGCTCGTTGCCGCAGAAAGGCTGTCAACATCTACCCCAGATTACAGAGCGATGGGAGACAGGAAATAGCTGGGGCATTAACAGATATCTTTGTAGCATCCTTGAACACGGCTGAGGTCCCGGACGACTGGAAAATTGTTAATCCCTTGTTTAAGAAAGGTAGTAGGGATAATCCAGTCAATTATAGACCGGTGAGACTGATGTCAGGGGTAGGGAATCTGCTAGAGTATATACTGAGGGTTAGGATCTACTCTCATTTGGATGAAAATAGTCTTATCAGTGATGGGCAACATGGTTTTGTGCAGGGAAGGTCATGTTTTAACAACTCAATAGAATTCTTTGAGGATGTGACATAGTTGATTGATGAGGGAGATACTGTTGATGTCATGTACATGGACATCAGGAAGGCGTTTGGTATATTTACCCACGGTCGGGCTATGGAGAAAGTGAAAGTCACATGGTGCGCTAGCTACGTGGAGAAAGAACTGGCTGGGCAACAGGAGGCAGAGAATAGTAGGGGGAGAGAGTTTCTCAAAATGGAGAACTGTGACCAGTGGTTCCATTTAAGATGTTTCTGGAAAGATACATAAATGGACAGGGATCAAATGGATACTCACAACCTGAAAATCGGCGACAGATTTAGATAGAGGATTTGGATCGGCGCAGGCTTGGACCACCAAATGGCCTGTTTCTGTGCTGGAATGTTTTGTTCTAACATTATCAAAAACCCATCACACCCCAGTAAGGGTCTCCCACAACCTCTTCCAACAGGCTAAAAGATATGGAAGCTTGAAAACACAGAGCAGCTGGTTCATTAAAAGTTTCTTCCTGACTGTTATTAGACTGATGAATGTACTCTCTAATCTCAGATAATACTGATCTTGTTCATGTTGATCTCGCCTCGCGCACGCCGTGTGCAGCGTAACCTGCATGCCTCTCAGGCATGTTTTACAGCCATTGTTCTGCACATCCTTGCTTACTATGATCTGCCTGTACACCTTGGTTCAGGTCAAAGTATCCTCATCTCCCTCCCCCCAGCTCACTCCGAGCTCTCTCTGGTCCTCATCCCCAGCACCTCCCATTTCCCATCCCCAGCTCACTGTGTGCTTTGTGTCTCACTATTTCTCTCACACTGTCTTTTTCCTTGTATTTTCCTTTTCTCTGTCTTCTGTTTCTTTCCCTGAACTTACTATCTCCCCTTCTCCCTGTCCATGTGACTGTTTGTTTCTTGTTTTGTTTCCATTCTCTGTTTTACTTACTGTCCTTCTGTTTCCGTCGCTGTGTTCTCTCTCTCCTTATACGTGTCTGTCTGTTTCTCCCTCGTTGTGATGGTAATGGCTTCTCTATTCTTTGGAAGCAGGTGATGGCTCTTTGGTTGGATGTTGGCAATAAAATAAACTCAACTGTGTTTTGGTATCTTGGACATAATTTAAATTTATTGGTTAAATTTCAATTGTTGTCAAAAAAGCAACCAGAACTTGGATATCCATTTAACAGCCAATTGCTACATATACTGGAACTGCCTTCTCTGAGTGCTCTGCATACTGGCAACTTAAAGCATTCTATTCTTGTGCATAATAGTGTGACGGTAACAGCTCTTCACAGGACCATAAGAAACTACAGACGGTTGTGTGCACAGCCCGGACTATCATGGAAGACAACCTTCCACTCATTTATACTTCTCATTGTCAGCGAAAGGCGGGCAACATCAAATATCTCTCCAAAACCGATAATGATCTCCTGCAACCTCTTCCAAAATGGAGAAGATACAAAGGCTTGAAAACAAGGATCAGCATGCTCAGGAATACTTTTTCCCTACCGTAATTACACTGACGAATTGAAATCTGTAACTTTTCAAATAATATTAATCTTGTGAAAGTCGATCTTGCTTTGCACACCTCCTGTGCAGCTGTCACCTTGAGTGTCTCACTCTGTGTAAGTGCCATTGAGGCTCAAGGTCTTCTCAAGGGCAAGCAAAAAAGTGAACTAATGCTGGCCCAGCCAGCGATACCTATTTCACATTAATGAATTTAAGAAGATGACGACACTCAGTGAAGACAGACAAGTGGGATCAAATCGCTTTAAACGTGATCTTAGATATATACAGGTTTCCCTCGGTATCTGAAAGTAGAGGTTCCTACAAAACCTTTCATAACCTGATATGGCGCAAAGCGAAGTAGCATTCATTTAAGTGAGAAAAAACATCATCTTTCTTAGGAAAAGTGAAAATCCTCTTCAGATTTCTTTTGGTTAGCGAAAACAGGACGTAATGGAGGTTTTTCGGAAACTGAAGTGGCAAAAAGCGAATTTTTGAAAAGTGGAGTATACATGTACCGGCATGGACATGATATTCAGGAAGATGGGAAAAGTTAAAAATAACTAAGGTGAATCTCACATTTTATTTCCATCCCAGCTGATTATCAATCGCTTTGTTTGTTCATTTTCTTCTAACTCTCTTTTTCTCTATCGATTTAACTCATTCCTCCTCCCCTTCAAAGCAGACTTCCCTGTCACCAGCATTATTCACACTATTTTCCAACTATTTTCAGTTCAGAAAAGCTCCCCAGCACTTTCTGTTCTTTTCTTTGCATTTATTATGCAATTTCACATCTTCTTTTATTTGGCTTAATCTTCAAAGTCGCTTGAAACAATGTCTTTCGTTTAATAAGCTTTGCTCCTGAATTACATCCAGCGACATCCCTACTCGGATACATCGTAATAATCATGAAGTAACGTCCGAGACAAGAACAATTTTGTGATTGAAATACTTGTAACTGGAAAAGTGGCCAGAAGAGAGCTTGAAACATAAAGTCTGAATTTTACCAAAGCGCAGACAATGGGTTGTTCAGCCACAGCACTGATACAGAGATGGACATTGGGGATGTTAGAATCTGGTAGTGGACAGGTTTGGTTACAAAGGGAACATGGGACATACATCAGTTCAGGGCAAAAGGGGATCTCGAGGTTGTTCACAGTTTTGTTCTCAGATGTTTGTAAGTGATCTGCAATTCAGATGAATGGAGACAGCAATTTGAATTGAAGATAATAGTTTCTTTCTTTGACAAATATAGATAACAGAAATTGCAATGAAGTTCAAATTTGTTTATGGGATTAATGAATGGACAGAGGTAGAGAACACCAACAATAGCGAGAATAGGTTAGTAACACACCCTCCACCCCGCCCAAAATGATATTCAGCACCGCTAATATCCGATATGGTAGAAATTCCCAATAGAGGGAAATGTTGAAAAAGACCCAAGGAAAACCTCCTCTCCATTGGTGTAATTATCCAGTCCATTATTCACAGATACAGGTCTGTCCTCTCCACGTCGGTGCAGCTGCTGATCTCTGTTACTGTTGGAGCTGATGCATCTGCTCCTACACTGGGATAGCGCACTATCACCAATAGGAGAGTGAAACCCTCCAACGAGCAAACAGTTCTAGCTTTCAATACAACACATTCAGTTCGCAATATAACTGGACTGGACTGGATGTTGACATCGCTGGCTTTTGGTCACATCTCCCATCACCAATTGCTCTAGTGAAGTCAGTTGTGAGGGAGAATGATGGATGTTTTCTTATTGCAGGCTACATGACTCTGCTCTGTTGTACGTTTGCAATGCTGTAACCATCTTACCCCGAATTTCTGCCCCTCCACTAAAAAAGAAACACAGTCAGTATGTTGTTACTGTGCTGATCTCTCCTCCATGGGAACAAACCAGCCAACACACTGTCACTGGGAACAGTTGCCCTGAACATAGACAGGAAGTGTAGACTTGTCTGAATGTTGCTCTCACTGCTCTAATAAAGAAACGTTGGACCTTCCATTCATAATATGCTTCAGTAATTAATTTATACAAATTGACAAACATCTTAATGCAGTTTTACTTGGTGTAAACCAGTCCAGAACCAAAAGTGGACTTATTCAGTAAGACTTATCAGATCAGGTTTAGCTAGGAATTAGGGCGGAATGGGGGCAGTGGCTGTGGAGACTGCATGGGAAGTACAATGATATTCCCCAGTTATCATCACTCTTAACGTCAGATAGAATTGAATATAGTTCACAACAAGGAGCCAGCCAACGTTTGGGAGATGCAATGCTGAATGACAATATGAACTGAACAGGATCATTTTAAATGCGATAAAATGAACTATATTTTATATGCACACCATTTAATCATTGGAATACAGATTGAGTAGGGTCACCGCACCTGAAACATTAACTTAGATGTCTCTTCACAGATACAGCCAGACCTGCTGAGCTTTCCCTCCAAAGTCTGTTTTTGTTTGAGATTGATCATATTGTTCATATCTGGCAGAATGCTTACAATTAAAAGCAGATGCTAATAACAAAATGGACAGGGCTACGTGGACAATACAGGGCAATAATGGTAGAAATATCGCTCATTCCAAACTGGAAGAGACAATGGGCTGAATTTTCACCACCTTTCTGTAATAATTCTATGTAATGCATTGAAAGCTTTTGGAGATTGGGGAGACAAGCTAGTTCAATGAAGGACACAGAGTGTTCCATCATCAAAAATTATCCTATTATTTCATGAAGTTCAGCTGCCTCCAAGATGCATTTTCAAACAAAATAGATTTCCAGAGATTTCCAGAAATTTTCTAGATGGTCAGAATGTTTTTGTACTTTCTATCTTAAAGAAGAAACAGATTTCGGCTGTAATTCAGGTGCCACAGACACACTAACTGTAACAGAAACAAGAAAGTGCCACATTGTCCAAATATTACCAAGGTCAACATGTCGACCTGTCACAAAACATGAAATATAGAGATAATGGAAACGTGAAAAACAAACAGAAAATGCTGGAGAAACGAAAAAGATGAAGAAGTATCTGCAGATAGCAACAGAATTATGATGTGACACTGCTCTGAAAAGTCATGTTGGAATCAAAGGTTAATTTGTTGCATCTCTGCTCAGATGTTGCCAGATCTACTGAGTTTCGCTCCAGCTCTTTTGATTTCTTCTTCTTTCTGAACTGTGACAAAGTGTCTGATCTGAATGATAGCAGCAAAGCTGTTATCTCAGTTGAATCTCGAATAACTTGTTATGGACATTAAATGAGAAATTAGAAAGTTCCTATTTTTGACAGGGCTCTAAATATCGATGACGTATTGCATTTTGAGAACTTGCGATGAAAATGTTGAAACAAAACAGGAGTTGCTGTAAATGCTCAGCAGGTCTGGCAGCATCTGTGCAAAGAAATCAGAGTTAACGTTTCAGGTCCAGTGCCCCTTCCTCAGAACTGATGGTAACACGGAAAATGTTGGTTTATATGTAGAAGAGACTGGATAGCTCTTAATGGAGACTGTTAGTAGCTAACAATAGAGTGTGAGTAATGGAAAGCTATATGACAACTCGGTCTGGTATATGGGTAGGGGGCTAGGACATAGGGGAGTTCAGGCTCGAAAATTATTGAACTTGATTATGAATCTAAAGGGCTGCAGGGTCCACAATTGAAACTGAGGTGTTCTTCCAGCTTGCGCTGAACATTTCTGGAACACTGCATCAAGACTGACACAGAGATATTGGCCAGGGAACAGGATGGGCTGTTAAACTGTCAGGCAATTGAAAGCTCAGAGTCATTTGCAGCGGTACAACTTGGATGTTCTGAGAAGCGGTCACCCAGTCTACTCTTCATTTCCCCGATGTAGAGGAGACCACATTGTGAGCAGCGCATGTAGTAGACCGGATTCTGGGAAATGTTGGTAAGGTGCTGCTTCATCTGGAGGGCATAGTTGGGCCCTTCGATACTTATGAGGTGGGAGGTAAATGGGAAAATGTTACACCTTCGGCAGGGGAAGTGAAGTGGACCTGTGTTGAGAATGAATAAAGAGTAGACCAGTGTGTCCTGGCGGGAATGATCCCTCTAGAAGGTGGACAATGGGGGAGAGGTGAATATGTGCAGGTGGGGCATCTCGCTGGAGGTGGGGAAAATGCGGGCTGATGATCCTCTGCATGTGAATGTTGCTGGGATAGTAGGTAAGGACAAGGGAAACGCCGTTGCTAGAGGGAAGGGGAGGGAAAAACTTGAAGTGCAGGAGATGGGTCAGACTCGGTTGAGGATCCTGTTGACAACAATGACAGGGAATCCCTTGATTGAGGAACAAGGTGGACATTTCAAAGGCCTCCTTGTTGAATTTAGTATCATCAGAAGCAATGTGGTGGAGACGGAGGAACTGGGGGAATGGAATTGAGTCTACGCAGGAAACTTGGTGTGAGGACGTATACTCCAGGAAGCTGTGGGAGTCGGTGGGTTAATACTGGACATCAGTGGCTTGTCTATCCCCAGAAATGGAAGCAGAGATGTTGAGGAAAGGAAGGAAGGAGTCAGATATAGACCAGATGAAAGTGATGGAGGGGTTCAAATTCCAAGCGAAATCGGTGAACTTTTCCAATTCCGGACAAGATAGAGACGCAGCAGCGATGATATCATCGATATATCGGACAAAGAGTTGTGGATGGGTGCTGAAATAGAACTGGAACAGGGAATGGTCGACGTACCCCAAGAAGAAACAGGCATATGCGTGTATCCATGTACTTCCTTTGTGTGGCAGGAGCAGGCTGAAGCAATGGGTCTGCCCAGGCAGTTCTGTTTGTGAATTTTTGGGGGAGATAGAAGCGAGCACTGCTATCAGAGGACCATCAAATTGGGGGCAGTTAGTGGGGTGAGGTGAGTGGGGCAGGAACCTTCAGATGAAATATGGTCAGTTATCATAGTTGATAAAATGCCATGATGTGCCGTGGTAGGGTCATCGTGCAGGGGGAGATTAGAGGAGGCATCTGAGAGAGGGCATTCAACCTCTGCAATTTCGAAATCAGTCCAGCAGACTTATAGGGACAGGCTGAGTAACACAGTTAGGGTTGGATCTAAGCACATGGAGTGTAGGCTGTTCGGACAGTGACAGGTTGGATTTGGCGAGGGGAGTGCAGAGAAATTAAGACAACCAATGTCATGTGGAGATTTCTCAATGAACCGATTTAGTTCAGGTAAAGGCCAGAGGGAGGGGTCCAGGTGGCCGGAGAGTGTTGCAGCTGGGTAACGGGGTATATGGGACAGGGAGAGGAATCTTGCCAAAAGAAATGGGCTCTGAGGTGAAGATAGCGGAAGATCTCAACTTAATGTCCTGCCTAAAATTCTTTAAAGTGGGGGCACAGAGAGGTAAAGTTTAGATATTTGCTAAGTACAGAACCTTCAGCATCAGAGAGTGGAAGTTCAGGAGGGATGGTGAATAAACGACGGTAGGTGGAGTTGGGAGAGGGCATGGAGTCAGAGGACAGGGTATGGGAGTGGAGGAAGTTTCCAGAGGGTCAAGGCATCTCCACGTTGTTGCAAATTGTGTGCCCAGTACATCTGGTTAGCACAACGAATAAGCCGGTGAATAAATTAAAATTGTGGAGTGGTGCAGCCTTGAGAAAATATGATGCGTTGCTGCTGGACAGAGAAAATGTTGATCTCAGTGGTACTGATATCGCACGATCAGTCCTCAGAAAGTAACTGATTGAAAATAATTGGGAAGGTAATCTTATTGTAACATCCTGATTTCACTGGAGTGACACTCAACAGCAAGGTCTTTCTTTTTGTAGACTTTAGACCAATCTGAAAACATAATATATCTTGATGTTATTAACAGGACAAATTTATCCATGGTTTATGAATGCACTGGCAAGGGCAGAGTTTATTTCTCATTCCCAATAGCTCTGGGGAAAGTGTTGTTGTACAGTGAGGAAATTACCAGTGCAGAATTTCCTGCGATTCCCATTGACCACAATTTACTCAGGATCCCTGATGTCACATGAGTCAAATACTACTTTGATATAACGCAAGTTGCTCTGACCTCACCTTAACTGACATTGGAAAATCAGTGAAATGAATAAAAAAACAAAGCATAGTACACGGCCTATTTGAACAATGTGCTCACTCTACTCACATTTTTTTAAGGGAAAACTGATGCATGGATTTCTGATTCTGAGGAGAGGTTTGTCCTATTTGTGATGAGGCTGTTTGGTTAAATGCTGTGACAGAGAGACAGAAAGACACTCCACTCTGTACCATGGGGAACAAAGCCAGTCTGTTCACGGTGCATCAGACAATGACATAAACGCACTATTGTCTGTTCCTATTGGACATTGATCATCTCAATCTCATCATTGACTGATGACAAATAGCAGCACAGATGTCAGCGGCTCCCATTATCACAGTTGGAAAGCAAAAAGGGGAAGGGATGGCCAGAGAAAGTGGGAGTAATCGGGAATTGGTGTAACTTACAGTGGGAGTGGCAGAAGAAGTGTGTGAAGGGAGATCATCAGTGGAAGAGTATGTAGCAGCAGAAGGGGTAGTGCAAGGGAGTAGGAGTGTAAGAAAGGAGTAGGACGGAGGAGGAAGAATGGCAGATGAAGTTTTAGTGACAGGAAAAAGCCTGTTTTTGAGGAAGTGAGATTGGATGAGAAAACATCACTGTACAAGAAAATCGGGATCTGGTTTCCATTCAAAATGTAGAAAGGATTTCTTGTACTTTTTCTTCTATCACTTGATTCTTGTCCACTTGATTCAGGTTGGACATGTACTATATATTTCTATATCTCCATCAAGTGCAGACGACATTTTTCTTTGTCCCCTACGGTGGTGTTTCAATATTTTTGATTTTATTTGCAGTATATATTTGCTTCCATTCATGGTGGATATGAGAATATGATTTGATCTTCTGCAGTTTGCCCATAACATAGAATTTATTTGAATATTTATGCTCATCACACTCGCTGATTTAAACAAACAATGAATGATTACATGTCCATCCTGCAGATTAAAAAATTTCTTCAGCTCTAGTAATTGCAGGGAATGTTACAAAGAACAGTTCCACACAAAATACTAAACTTCCATTGCAAGGTGCCAAACCCTAGTTTATTCTAAATTATTTACAATGTTTCTAAATAAAACATGCAGAGGGCAGAGTGTAAAAGGTGAGTTCAACTCTGTGTCGAAAATGCTATTTGTGGCTCCTTCGTAAAATGTGCTAAATACATCACTCATAAATTGAATAAAATAGGAAAAGCAAGAGACTGGAATTGTCAAATTACCCTCTGAATAACATGTGGAGAACAGGGAGGAAATCAGAGTTTGTTTGTGATATTCAGAAATGACGATTGTGAGAATGTGGAGGTGGGGAGCAGTGGAATGATGATCAATGTTATGGATGATACAAAGACGACCTGGGTGGATCACAGTCAGGAGGAAAGTGGTAGGCTATAGGAGGATAGAAACAGATTATTCAGATATCCAGATCAATGGCCTGATGAAATGTAACACCGATAAATTGGGAAGATGCAAGTCAGAAGTAACAAGACAAGTGAGTACTCAAAAGTGTGTATGAAAGAGGAGGGCTAAATTTGCTCGTTTTTTCTTTGCAGCAGAGAAGGTTGAGTAGGGAACCTGGTACAGGTGTACAAGAGCATAAAGGGTATGGAGAGGATGAACAGACAACAGATATTTTTCCTTAGTCAAAGAATCAAAACAAAGGGATACACTTTTAAAGCGAAAGGCAGGGGATTGAGAGAGGATATGTGGAATGTCTTTCGAACTGAGAGGGTAGTATGAATCTGGAATGCGTTGTCTAGGAGGGTGGTTGAGGCAGGTAACCATACAAACGTTTAAAAAGTCTTTGGATATGCACTTGCTGGCACTGACGTGACAGGCCTGTTTTTCATTGCAGGATTCTTTGCAGTGGCAGCCATGAGCACTGTGATATATTCTGAAACAATAAGCAATGGCAGTTGCTGTTTTGTTCCTTTGACTGTTCCCATAAATGGCTCTATTACAAACCAGCATCAGCTCATGCAGCGTCAGCACTTACTCAACCAAAGTCAGCCCAGCCATCTCTGGGAACATCCAGGGTAATTCACATGCTCTGTGCAAGCACTGTCCAACAACAGCACTGATATTGTTCTGGCTGTTTGCTACCATTATTATAGTCACAGCCATAACTTGAACACAGCTTTTCCTCCATTATAATGCAGACCTCTA